>NC_089868.1:25875427-26062927 GCF_036373705.1 Amia ocellicauda | reverse complement strand
GTGGTGCGTTGTGTGTCCTTTGGTCCCCTATAGTAAACCCTGGGTGTCTGTGTCAGCTCTGGCCCCTCCCTCCCCAGCACTGAGATGAGCACAGCCTGGAGTCATGCAGGGGCACAGCGGCACAGGGGACAGGGGAGAGGGGACAAATGCACAAGGGACGGGACAAGGGACAGAGGACAAGGCACAGGGGCACAGCGGCACAGGGGACAGGGGACAAAGGGACAGGGGCACAGTGGGACAGGGGACAAAGGGACAGGGGCACAGTGGGACAGGGGACAAAGGGACAGGGGACAGGGGACAAAGGGACAGGGGACAAAGGAACAGGGGCACAGCGGCACAGGGGACATGGGACAGGGGACAAAGGGACAGGGGCACAGCGGCACAGGGGATAGGGGACAAAGGGACAGGGGCACAGCAGCACAGGGGACAGGGGACAAAGGGACAGGGGCACAGTGGGACAGGGGCACAGCGGGACAGGGGACAGGGGACAAAGGGACAGGGGCACAGTGGCACAGGGGACAGGGGACAAAGGGACAGGGGCACAGCGGCACAGGGGACAGGGGCACAGGGCACGCACATGTGCTAAACAGCTGTAGCAGAGATCCAACAGATCAGGAAATAAGGGGGTTGGGGGGGTGACCAGACATATGTTTCTCTCCTGTGTGTGTCAGTGTGAGCTGTGAGCAGTGAGAGTCTGGACTCTCGCCAATCATTTAAATCTGCTTCTCCCTGCTTTGATGGTCCCTTGCTATGGTAACAAACTGTTCTATCAAACAAACAAACAAACAAACAAACAAACAACCACAAAAATGTCACAAAAATGATACAAAATGAACTGAACAATGTAAATCATCATCACTGTACAACTACAAAGACGTGGAATAAAACACTTCATGAAACTATCATCCCAAGAGCCAGAGGGAACTACAAAGCCCCAGAACAGGACAATGAGCATCAGAAACGTGTCTGTCTGACTGTCTCTGTGCCTGACTGTGTGTGTGTGTGTATCTGAGTGTGTGTCTGTCTGTCTGTCTGTCTGCATGTGTCTGTCTGTGTGTGTGTGTATCTGAGTGTTTCTGTCTGTCTGCATGTGTCTGTCTGTGTGTGTGTGTATCTGAGTATGTTTCTGTGTGTATGAGTGTGTCTGTATGTGTGTCTGCGTGTGTGTGTCTGTGTGTGTGTGTATCTGAGTGTGTTTCTGTGTGTATGAGTGTGTCTGTCTGTGTGTGTGTGTATCTGAGTGTGTTTTTGTGTGTATGAGTGTCTGTCTGTGTGTCTGCGTGTGTGTGTCTGTGTGTGTGTGTATCTGAGTGTTTCTGTGTGTATGAGTGTGTCTGTCTGTGTGTGTGTGTATCTGAGTGTGTTTCTGTGTGTATGATTGTGTCTGTATGTGTGTCTGTCTGCGTGTGTCTGTCTGTGTGCCTGCGTGTGTGTGTGTGTATCTGAGTGTGTTTCTGTGTGTATGAGTGTGTCTGTATGTGTGTCTGTCTGCGTGTGTCTGTCTGTGTGTGTGTGTATCTGTGTGTCTGAGTGTGTTTCTGTGTGTATGAGTGTGTCTGTATGTGTGTCTGTCTGCGTGTGTCTGTCTGTGTGCCTGCGTGTGTGTGTGTATCTGAGTGTGTTTCTGTGTGTATGAGTGTGTCTGTATGTGTGTCTGTCTGCGTGTGTCTGTCTGTGCCTGCGTGTGTGTGTGTATCTGAGTGTGTTTCTGTGTGTATGAGTGTGTCTGTATGTGTGTCTGTCTGCGTGTGTCTGTCTGTGTGCCTGCGTGTGTGTGTGTGTGTATCTGAGTGTGTTTCTGTGTGTATGAGTGTGTCTGTATGTGTCTGTCTGCGTGTGTCTGTCTGTGTGCCTGCGTGTGTGTCTGTGTGTCTGAGTGTGTTTCTGTGTTTATGAGTGTGTCTGTATGTGTGCCTGCGTGTGTGTGTGTATCTGAGTGTGTTTCTGTGTGTATGAGTGTGTCTGTATGTGTGTCTGTCTGCGTGTGTCTGTCTGTGTGCCTGCGTGTGTGTCTGTGTATCTGAGTATGTTTCTGTGTGTATGAGTGTGTCTGTGTGTGTGTGTGTGTGTGTGTATCTGAGTGTGTTTCTGTGTGTATGAGTGTGTCTGTATGTGTGTCTGTCTGCGTGTCTGTGTGTCTGAGTGTGTTTCTGTGTGTATGAGTGTGTCTGTATGTGTGTCTGTCTGCGTGTGTCTGTCTGTGTGCCTGCGTGTGTGTGTGTGTGTGTATCTGAGTGTGTTTCTGTGTGTATAAGTGTGTCTGTATGCGTGTCTGTCTGCGTGTGTGTGTGTCTGTGTGTCTGAGTGTGTGTCTGTGCAGAGAAGCTGCAAACAGGAGGCTGGTGAGCTAAGATGTCGTACACAATGGAGACAGACACTGCTGCAGGACACTGGGATGGCCGGGAGACTGGGCTGTCGGGGGTGTGGAGGGACAGATGGCGAGATGAGGAAGCGGCAGCAGGTTACAGCTTGTCCCCACGGGGGGGGAAGCTCTGCAGCTCTCCCTCCACTTCTCAGACTGAAAGACTCTGCTCCTCCTGTCCCTCCTGTTCTCCTGTAACACACTCACCCAACCCAATCCACAGCCCTGTCCCCCCACTGCCCACAGCTCAGACCCCAGGCGCCCACACCGAGCTGTGCCCGGGCTGTGCTGAGAGACACAGCTGATCCCAGGACAGTGGACACGCCCACAGACCAGCCCACCTCTGCACTCGGGACACACCTCTGCAGCTCCAGCAGTCAGGCCTAGTCCCAGTCCCAGTGCCTGGGGTTACTGCACTCCTGCCCGAGGTGTCCTTATCTGCTCTCACTGATTCTCATGGTCAATATTGACACACAGATATGGGCAGGAAAAAGGAACACACGCCTGACATCTTGAATGTCCACACACACACACACACACACACACACACACACACACAAACACACCCCACAGCTCTTATCTGGACGAGGACTGCCCATTTCCAGTTAGACACCTTGGGCACAATCTTTCAGCAGACACTCCCACACCCACACTGACCCGCAGACTGCCGCAACAGATAACGGAGTTGGCAGAGACTGGCTACTTCTGTAACCTACAAAAACGACAACAACAAAAACCTGTATCTGTCCTCTCTCACACAGCTCTGCCTCCCACAGACCGACACAGGGTTTGCAGCCCTTCTTTAGCGGCACACTCTCTCTGCGTTAGGCAGGTGTGTTACCCTGTGTTGCCCCTCTGACTGACCGACACACAGACTGAGGGTGTGTTGTTTGGGGTTGCAGGGCGAGAGTAGCACAGAGCCCTGAGGCACAGTGGGGAGAAAAGTAGAGAGGGGAACAGACAAGAAAGAGAGAGAAGGGGAGATTGATCTTGAATGTATTCATGTATTTATTCATCATTATTATTTCCTTGCACTCCACAGGAGGGTGGGCCTCAGGGAGAAGCCCCGGGCTGGGGGGGAGTGGGGGGGTTTGTAGGGGAGGTCGGGGCTGAAAGGATCTTTTGATGACTGCGCGGGTAATTAACACATCAGGAGCCTCTCATTAACACGCGGCTCAGGCGGCAACGCGCTTTCAGGCCCTTCATTAAAAACCCGATCTGGAGACTCGCTCAGTATAATCAGCGCACAGGTAATGGAGAACAAACACGCTTCCTTCGCCCCAGGCTGAGCCCCCACCCCGGAGGGCTGCGTGGTGTAAGGGAAACGATGTCACAACACACAGCACAGTGTAGCAAACAACACAGCACAATCTGCAACTCACTCTGCGCGCTACATGAGCTCTAAGACACGGCATGGGTAGACAGAGGGATAGAGAGACTGATAGAGAGATAGATACACATGCCAGCTCATGAACTTTAATGTCTTTTCTAAAGACAACCTTATATCACTCGGCCCTTCATTTTGTTCAGGCCAGACCTTGCACTACACATTACTACACACTGATCATACAATACACCACTCACTATACACTTGACTAGACAATGTACACTGAATACACTACACCAGACACTGCACACACAACGCACTACACTAAACTGCACATTTCTTTGCCACAGGTTATTAGTCTTACATGCTTTAATTATATTGCTGCTGCTCTGCTTTGTAACGAGCTGAACCTGCAACGTGTGATTAAAGTGAATTACAAAAGCAGGTTTAAATCCAGTGCGGGGTGCGAAGGCAAGCGGACAAAGGGGCGTCCGTAGCGGCGTCCGTAGGGGACAAGGGGCAGTCGTTGACTATGTGGTCTGAGTGTATGTGTTCGTGTATGTACTATACCATATTTTCACCATGCTACACTGTATGTTACCATGATTTTACTATGCTTTTACAGTGATTTACCACTTTTAACAATATTTTTACCATGATTTTACCATGTTGTCCCAAATTGTTACTGTGATTTTACTAAATATGTACCATGTTTTTACCACAGTTTTACCACGTTATAACCATGATTGTGCCATGCATGTTTTAGTGTTTTACCATATATTACCATGTTTACATGGTAACATGGGTCACCACTATTGTAAGCACATATTTGACCATGGTAAACTGTACTGTATCACTTGTTCGCCATGCTACAGCACACTCCTCACTGTATCTGCAGCACAGCCTGGTCCGGCTGGCATGTCTCACTGCCACCCTAACACACACCCAGTCATGCGAAAAGTACTGTCACATGCAGACAAAGTGTTTTTAGTCACTTTAAATTGTATGTATTATTATTATAATTATTCTCGTGGCAACATTTTACTATCAGCACCACACACACACTAACAGTAACACACACATGACAGTAAACCAAGGCAACGAGCGTGATCGGCAATCAAGGCTGCAAAACACAAGGTGAAGCCTGCCTGAAGTACAATGTAACTAAGATCCCATTATGATCCTTATTTTCCTAAGATCAACAAGTGTCCCGGACTCACCTGCGCAGGGCGGCGCGCAGGTCAGCAGCAGCAGCAGCGCGCAGGACAGGCAGCCCGCAGCCAGACTCGCCGCCGGACAGCGCATCGCCCCCGAGCCGCGGACAGAGGGCAGGGAGAGGGCAGCTCACACACCGTGCGCCTCGGCCAGCTTCTCCCGGTGCCTCGTCCTTCTTTTTGAGCTTTATTCTTTGTCCTTCTGTCTTCTATTGTCTAAATCCCAAGACAGATGAGTTAGTAGTCAGAGGCCCTCGGAGCTATAAATAACTGCGAGAGCGAGCGAGACAGAGTGTGCCTGTGCGTGAGAGAGAGAGAGAGAGAGAGAGGGAGGGGAGAGAGGGAGGGAGGGGAGAGAGAGAGGGAGAGAGAGAGAGAGAGGGAGGGAGGGAGAGAGAGAGGGAGAGAGAGAGAGAGAGAGAGAGAGAGAGAGGGAGGGAGGGAGAGAGAGAGGGAGAGAGAGAGAGAGAGAGAGAGAGAGAGAGAGGGAGGGAGGGGAGAGAGAGAGGGAGAGAGAGGGAGAGAGAGAGAGAGAGGGAGGGAGAGAGAGAGGGAGAGAGACTGAGAGAGAGAGGGAGGGAGGGAGGGGAGAGAGAGAGGGAGAGAGAGGGAGGGAGGGGAGAGAGAGAGGGAGGGGAGAGAGGGAGAGAGAGAGAGAGAGAGACGGAAAGAGGGAGGGAGGATACAGCTCTGCTCGTCTCTCTGCTGGACCCCCGGCTCCGGCGCCCGGCGGCGTGTGCCACGTCTGTCGGTGGGCAGTGCCGCCCCAGCGCAGCCCCACGCAGGACAGAGGTCCGCACACGTGTAATCCCTGCCCGTCTCTCCTTGCCAGACCAGCGCAGCGCTGCCCGCCGCCTGTCATGCGTGCGCCGAGCTCCAGTGCGCCGGAGTGCGGAGGGACAGTCCTGCCCCCGGGCCGCCCGTCATCCCGAGCAGCTCCAGTGCCCGAGAGGGGCTGTGCCGACCCACGCTGGCGGCCACGCCTGTGCACTGGCTGGACACGGGTTTTGGGCACGTAGCAGACACCCCCTCCACACCGGACCTATAGATGCCGCCGTGCGCACACAGCAGCCCGGTCTGTCCCGTGTCACAGAGGCACTCCCGGCGGACAGTGATCCACGCACGCTGTTTCTAACCCGCAGGGTCTGTGCGGGACAGGGTCAGTCCGGGGGTCCCACAGGGCCGCCATGCGCAGCTGTCAGTGCCGCCAGACAGGCAGGGCAAGGCCGGGTCTGGACCGCAGATATATATAGAACCGAGATCGGGACAGCCGGTCTCAGGCGCAGGCAGCTCCTCAGTGTGTAACTACAATTAACACGCGAGTGACAATAGCAATAATATCATCAGGAGGAAGGGGGCGGTCAATCAGAACAAGTCTTTAATTCTGACGTCAGCTGTTTTTCTCTCTCGCCACTTGTTCGTTAAGGTAGCTGTGAATGACGTCAGAGATATCAGCTGATGCTGTTTCCATGACGTAGTGTGCCGAGCGACAGTGGCCTGTAGCGCCGCCTGGTGGCCACCGGCCGCCACTGCGTCTCTGTACCCGAACATCCTCTCACAATTGGAGCTGATGTGCTGGATGATGACAGCGCTGACCCGGGCCAGAACCGGACCTGCCACCGAGGCCCCGAACAGCACCAGCAACGAGGCTGTGTGCGGTGCAGCGTCACTGGGATCCCAGCGCTGGCGTTAGTGCCAATGGTACTGAAGTCAGTGAGTGTGTCCACAGATTGGCAGTGCAGTCCAGCTGCTGTCCAGGGTCCAGGGAGGACGTGTGTCCCGTTTGACACTGATTCTGCACAAGCGAAGCAGACGGACAGAGCAGGAACATGTGGGCCCCACGGCAGGTAGTAAATCGGTTCAAAATAATTAATTCTGAATTCTGGACCAAAACTCAAGCAAATCTGTACCAGGAGTAACAATAATACAAATTATTATAAATTATTTTTTTACCACGTCTTTACCATGCTATACTGCACTACGACACATTTGTACCTGGGGAAGCTACACGTTAACACGTTGTACCATAGTAAACCACACTGCCTTTCCATAACTAATCATAATAGCACCTGGAGTCGGCTGCCATCGGGGGCTGCATTGGGCGCCATCCATCCATCCTGACTCTGCAGCAGGGGTGTCCCACTGCGCTCCTGTCACCCTTATAGGACCAATTTATAACACATGGAAGTGTTTCAATCTGACCAGTGAAGCAGCTGGTTCATTCAGTCCTTTACAAACTACTGGAGCAATCATCTGAATCCCTGCAGCCTCAAGACATAACTTGGTTGAGTTTATAACTCGCGTGTGTTCCCAGTGTTGAGAAACTGGTGACCTATCAGATGAAGCACATTGGGGCTCTCCAGGGCCAGACACCCCCGACCTGCAGCATCGTCCAGCCTGTGGTCTGGGTGGGGCTGAGAGATTTGGCGAAACCCCGGGAACATTTTGGACACTCAGTCCCCGCCACACACACTCACCCCTGTACTTTTACTTCTTGATTAAGTTGCAAACCCAACCTTCGCCAGCAGGTGTCCCTGTCTGACCTCACAAATCTCACACAGTCCCCCCGAAGACCCGCATGAAATACACTTCCCACAATGCACAGCAGAGGACTTCGACGTAGTAGTCTATATCAGGCCCGCTCAGACATAGTAATACAATCTGTTTACGACAAATGCTGAAAACGAAAACAGGATGGTCAGACCCGTCCGGCTGATGCTGGACGATGCCATCCGAGCTGTCAATCAACGATACTAATGACATACGATATCCGCGGGTCCATTTTCAATAATCCCATCCCACTAGTGCAGCGCGTTTTCGCGGCGCGCCGAGGGCAGCTGAGTGCGGCGAGGACCCCGTGCGAGGCTGTCAGTGTTTGCTGCAGTGAAGCGCCGGTGTGTCGGACCAGGACGAGGCGGCATTTCAGCGCGTCTGACCCGCTCAGTGTGCAGCCACAGCGCCCTGCCTCTGGATCTCGATATATTACTACAGCCGGCTGCATCGATGTCTGTTTTCTGCGATGATAGCACGGCGGGCCGCCGGCAGGAGCGCACTTAGGCTCGGATACTGATCTGTGTGTCTGTGGATGCGAGTCGGCGGCGTCTGTCCGTCCGTCCGTGAGAGAGAGAGAGAGAGAGGGGCGTTGATCTGGTCATGGACGCCCTGACGGAATAGCCAGACTCCCCGCCGAGAGCTGCACCCGAGCAGAGGGCGAGCCGGGGACACGGGCAGACGCAGGCAGGGCGCGGCGGTGCTGGAGGAGCCCCGGCGCGGTTTCGTCTGCTGGTTCGCAGTCGCCGAGGACTCTGTGTGGAGCAGAGAAGCAGCCGCAGAAGGACGTCTGTGAGCGGGGTCTGTCACCCCGTCACCCCGCCGGCCTGCCAGCCCGGCCCCACCATTGATCTGTCCGTCTGTCCCCCCTGCGGAGAAGACATGGACGCGCCGGGCAGAGCTGCTCAGAGCCCGGACTCCCTGGAGTTCACCGTGGAGAACGTGGAGAAGGTGATTATCATCATCATCATCATCATTTTTATCATCATTAAAACGCAATCACTCTTACTGTGAGCGGTAGTTGAGTCAGGCAACCCTCATGAATGCGTTTATTATTCATCTTCCTATTAAACGTGCTATTATTGTGTTGTTCTTGGTACTAGTGTTGCCCTTCCTGTATTTCCACGTTTCTATCACAATGGGCTTGAGGCTCTGTGCCAGCCCTTCTGGGTTGGCAGTGTGT
Organism: Amia ocellicauda; assembly: GCF_036373705.1. NCBI lineage: Eukaryota > Metazoa > Chordata > Actinopteri > Amiiformes > Amiidae > Amia > Amia ocellicauda. The sequence goes on along the minus strand of NC_089868.1, from coordinate 26,054,291 downwards.
TGGCACAGCCGTGCACCAGTCCACCCAGTCCGGTCTGCGCACAGGGCCTGCTGCTCCCAGCTCCTCTGTTATACAGCACAGGCGATTTGCAGTGAGTGGTTGTGGTGTCCAAGGACCTGTGTGGGGTGTCAGGTGTTCAGGGCCCGTGCTGGGTGTCAGCGCAGTGTTTGTGCTCTCCTCCTGGCCATTTTATTCTCTGCTGTAGGATGACCGTGTGTCTAGGGCATCACCTGCCCTGCCCTGCCCCCACAGTCTCCCTGGGCACCCCCGCCACCTCTCCTATCGCACCTCTGAGGACAGGGGTCACAACGCCTGTGTTTGTCACTCAGAGACTACAGTTCAGGCTAAAGAGTGGTCAGCATTCTGTTATAATTATATTTTTAATGATTTAACTGCCCCACAATGATGGGGCCCTAAGCAAGTGTGTAGTTGGCCTGCTGGTGGCAGTGGCTGTGTGTGTGGGGGGGCAGCTGGACACCAAGGTGATGGCTGAGGTCAGTGCACAACACACTGCGGCTCCACTGACCCACATTTAGAGTGGGCTTGCAACATAACAACACAACACACTGAGACAGGGTCTACAACACAACCCACTGTCACTGACACACAGACAGGGTCTACAACACAACGCACTGTCACTGACACACAGACAGGGTCTACAACACAACGCACTGTCACTGACACACAGACAGGGTCTACAACACAACGCACTGTCACTGACACACAGACAGGGTCTACAACACAACGCACTGTCACTGACACACTGAGACAGGGTCTACAACACAACGCACTGTCACTGACACACAGACAGGGTCTACAACACAACACAGTCACTGACACACAGACAGGGTCTACAACACAACGCACTGTCACTGACACACTGAGACAGGGTCTACAACACAATGCACTGTCACTGACACACTGAGACAGGGTCTACAACACAACGCACTGTCACTGACACACTGAGACAGGGTCTACAACACAATGCACTGTCACTGACACACTGAGACAGGGTCTACAACACAACGCACTGTCACTGACACACTGAGACAGGGTCTACAACACAACGCACTGTCACTGACACACTGAGACAGGGTCTACAACACAACGCACTGTCACTGACACACTGAGACAGGGTCTACAACACAACGCACTGTCACTGACACACTGAGACAGGGTCTACAACACAACGCACTGTCACTGACACACTGAGACAGGGTCTACAACACAACGCACTGTCACTGACACACAGACAGGGTCTACAACACAACGCACTGTCACTGACACACTGAGACAGGGTCTACAACACAACGCACTGTCACTGACACACTGAGACAGGGTCTACAACACAACGCACTGTCACTGACACACTGAGACAGGGTCTACAACACAATGCACTGTCACTGACACACTGAGACAGGGTCTACAACACAACGCACTGTCACTGACACACTGAGACAGGGTCTACAACACAACGCACTGTCACTGACACACTGAGACAGGGTCTACAACACAACGCACTGTCACTGACACACAGACAGGGTCTACAACACAACGCACTGTCACTGACACACTGAGACAGGACCTGCAATACATTACTCTGCTGAGGGAGAGCAGTTAGCCTAGTGCCATACCGTGCCCGGGGTCTCAGACAGGGGGCTTCAGCAGGGATCCCGGCCCCTGTGCAGTAATGCTGACATGAGCACAGTTCAGCACAGCAGCACATGCATGTGTCACAGTGGACTGTAAAATGACGCATTGCAGCCCAGTTTCGACATCATAACACAGTGCTTAATGAAACACGTGTGCTTAATTGACATTGATATTGGAGACACTGTGGCCGAGCCAAGGAGTGCTTATGGCCTGAGACGAGAGCTGAGTGTTTCCTATTCACACCTTCACGTGTGTCTGTACGACTGTTAAATAAAGGTTGTTGCTTTGTACTGATGTTGGTGACAGGTGGAGGCCAGCCAGAGGTGTCTCTCTGTGTGACTGTTACAGTGTGTGTGTGTGTGTGTGTGTGAGCCCTGTGCTGCTGCTCTGACTGTGTCCTACCCTGTCCTCAGCTGACTGTCTGCAACCAAGTCACTCACCCTGTGTCTGTCTGTCTGTCTGTCTCTCTCTCTCGCTCTGTGTGTGTGTCTGTGTGTGTGTCTCTCTCTCTCTTTCTCTCTCTCTTTGTCTGTGTTGACTTATTTGTTGCAGGCAGGCAGGTCCCCCCCCTCACTTCCTCACCTACAGCCTGGGCAGGCACCTGTGTGCATATGGGCGCAGGTGTGCAGTTATTTATATCTGTGTGTGTGCTTGTGTGTGTGCGTGAGCGCGTGTGTGTGCTTGTGCAAGCATGTGTTTGTGTGAGTCTGTGTGTGTGTATGTGGGGCGGGGGGGAGGCGGAGGGAGATGGAGCCGAGATTACATTGAGCCAGAGAGAGCCTAAACGGATTGCAGCGGAAATTGAGTTTCTCTTTGGAAGACAGAGGAGTCAGAGCGCAGGATGGGGGAGGGGGGGGTTTCTCCATCGGCTTTCTTCCATTTTCCTTTTCTCTCTCTCTGATTTGTCCTTTCATTCATTTCCACACAAACCCCAGAGAAGCTGTGGTGGCAGGGAGGGACTGTGTTGTGGGCAGCCTGGAGACATTAGGAGGGAGAGGGGAGTAGAGCAGCATTTTGCCTGATTGTGTAGTCCAGGTGTGTAGTAAAGGTGTGGGTCACACAGGTAGATCAGAAGAGGCTTCCATGTCTGAATGAGCTCCTCTCCCTCTATCGATCGGTGATGCTCCCCCCTGCAGTGCTGTCCAGTCCTGTCTGTTCTGTCCGCTGGTCTGTCGGAGGAGCTGCAGTCCGGTGGGGTCAGCCTGTGGCAGCCGCCTCCTGGCTCCGCTCTCTGCTGTCCTGGCACTGACGCGATGGGGGGGTGTGGGGGTAATCAGACATGGTCAGTCAGACAGGCAGAACATTGTCCAGAGCACAGAGGCCTCCCGAGGTGGGGGGGGTGGAGACGGGAGACCGGGGCAGGTCTCTGGGCTCTCTATTGTCTGACCGTTGGACTGCTTGTTCATTTGTGTTTTTTTGTTTAAACAACATCGCTCTGTGTGAGAGAGAGTGTGTGTGTGTGTGTGTGTGTGACAGCGAGCGGGGGGGTGCCGAGCAGGCAGTGTTGGTGTCAGTGTGTGTTTGTGTGCGTGTGCGATTGTCAGGGAGCGGGGGCGGCGGTGGGGGGTGTGCAGAGTGTGACCTGCTAATTATATCTCCCCGCTGCACTGGGAATCTGTTGCTAATGGCAACAAGGGTCTTGTTTTCCTCCGCGCCGCTCTGATCCGCAGACGCGCAGACCCACAGAGACGCGGGGCAGCTGCTGCGCGGCGCGGCGCGGGGCCTGCGTGTGCTGCCATCAGGGACCGCGCTGTACTGCTTCGTATCAGATGTTGCCGGAGTGTGCCGCGCTGGTTCTCCTGCTAGGGTGGTCTGTGGAAAACACACACACACCGCTGACGGCACCACACTGCTCTCGCACACCATTTGTCTGAAAAACAAACAAACAAGATATTGCCTTGCCATCTCCTGGCGCTCAGCCTGCCTGCCTCATACTGATGCTCGTTAGCAGTGCTCGTTAACTGTCACCTTACGCTGAGCAGATGCTGCTTCAGAGGCTGCTCTCCCCGCCCACCCTGCACAGCCCACAGCACCCTGGGAACCGTGGCCTGGACGTGGGGTGTGGGTGCTTTGGGTCTCTCCCTGGGCACCAGGCTCGTGGGGGGGGGGCAGCTTCTTCATTAGCGGAGTTGTGAGCTGCTGCCACACACCCTAATCTGAATACCTCATGACCCCCGTCTCTGTCCCCCTCTCCACAGGCCCTGCACCAGCTTTACTATGACCCCAACATTGAGAACAAGAACCTGGCCCAGAAGTGGCTGATGCAGGCCCAGGTCTCCCCTCAGGCCTGGCAGTTCTGCTGGGTGCTGCTCAGCCCCGACAAGGTGAGCCAGGGCCAGAAGGCCTGTCTGAGGGAGCGCTGTCTGTGTTCAGTCCCGTCTGAGTGTGGGGGTGGGGGGTGTCCCTTCTCGCCTCGGAAGAACATCGCTCTAGGAAAGACATGGAATATTTAGGTTAACTTTGTGTCCTCTCTTTTGGTCTCTCTGTCCCTGTGCATCTCTCCCTGTCTCTCCCTGTAGGTCCCAGAGATCCAGTACTTCGGCGCCAGTGCTCTACACACTAAGATCTCGCGCTACTGGTGCGACATCCCGGTGGAGCAGTATGACTCCCTGAAGACGCAGCTGTTCAGCCAGATCGCGCGCTTCGCCTCGGGCTCCAAGATTGTGCTGACACGGCTGTGCGTGGCCCTGGCCTCGCTGGCGCTCAACATGATGCCGGAGGCGTGGCCGGCCGCCGTGTCGGAGATGGTGCGCGTGTTCCAGGAGGAAGGGGGCGGCGTGGACGGGCGGGCGCGCTGCCTGGCGCTGCTGGAGCTGCTCACCGTGCTGCCTGAGGAGTTCCAGACCAGCCGGCTGCCGCAGTACCGCCGGGGGCAGGTCCGGGGGGCGCTGGGGCAGGAGTGGGCGGCGGTCTTCCCCCTGCTGCAGCAGCTCCTGCGCCAGTCTGACTCGCCTGGCTTCATCAAGGCCAAGGTGAGGGCAGTGGGATTGTAAAAGTGCAGAGATTGTAAAGTCTAGTCTGCAGAGATGATGTGTGAAGATTTATTTCCTCTCTCTGTGTCCCCACCGTGTTAACGTCTCTCTCCGGATGCTGCAGGTGCTGAAGTGTCTGTCCAGCTGGGTTCTGCTGGACGTGCCCCTGAGTGAGAGTGAGGGCCTGCTGACGGAGAGCTTCGCCGCCCTGCGTGACCCCGAGCTGTTTGACACGGCAGTGGAGGCCGTGGTCAATGCCATTTCACAGCCCGACTCCCAGAGGTGAGCCCCCCCACGCTGTCACTCACCGTCCACTCTCGGACACCCATGATCCCCTCCTGTCACTCTGCCCAGCCCTGTACTCGAGGCCCTACACCAGCAGAGACAGGCTGGCTCACTTTTCTCACAGTACTGAATATTGATATGTCCGTTTAGCTCCTCCGTGAGAACATGACAGAGAGGGTGTGAGAGGCGTGTAAACGCTCATTATTGTGACACGCTGCTGCTCGTCTTGACTTTAAAGTTGAGTGCGTGCCCCTGTGGAGCCCTGCTGTGGCACGGAGCTGCGCCGGGCTGTGCGGCGCCCCAGGGCTGGAGCTGCCGATCCCGTGTACCGGGACTTCCTTCAGCACTTATTTAACATGCTTTGATGTGTCTTTTAAGTTTAACATTGAGAGTTTGAGCCACGCTGGCTACAGAAAAGCCTCAGAGGAGCATTGATATGTGTATAGGTATGTATATATATATGTGTGTGTGTGTGTGTATATATATAGCGTGTGTCTGTGGATATATATGTATATATGTGTATGCATGTGTGTGAATATATATTTATATGTATATGTGTGTGTGTGTATATATATATATATATAGCGCGTGTCTGTGAATATATGTATATATGTGTGTGTGAATATATATTTATAGATGTTTATATTTATATATAGTGTATGTGTGAATATATGTAATAGTACACAGAGGAAATGAAAGGAACAGGAGCCCTGGGCTGAGAGCCAGAGAACTGCAGGAGTGGGGGGGTGACAGACAGAGGAAGGACAGGTTGAAATGGTAAAATGAGAGAGAAGGGGGGGGTGGGGGGGTTAAGCATGGCGGGGTTGCGTCTCCATGGTGACAGGGCGCTGCGCTCAGTCTTACGCTCTGGTTGGTAAAGACGCAGTGAACAGCCCCTCTGGGGAGAGAGGGGGAGGGGAAAACAGAGAGAGGGGGGACTGGAGAGGAAAGAGAGAGGGAGCCGGACAGGGAGTGAGTCCAAAAGAGGGGACGGTGTTCCCGTCGCCCCCCCGCTCTCTGTGTGAACCCTGTGTCCGGGAGGCAGCGTCAGCAGCCCGGCTGTGGGGCTTTAACCTTCTGGCCCTGCTGCACCAGGAACTGGTTTGTGTGAGGGGGCAGCTCGGAGGGCAACCCCAGTCACAGTCACAGAGCCCTGACCCGGCGGGGGCGGGGGGGCGGCGTCTCAAAGGAGTGTAAAGACGCATTACTCAACACTGCGGCTCCTCTCTCCATCTCACCCCCATCTCCCTTCCCATCACCCCCATGCTTCTCTTACTTTCTGTCTCCCTCCATTTCTCTCCCCATCTCTTTCATTCTGCCTCCTCCTATCTCTGTCTCCCTCTCTCTCCCCTCCTCCCTCCATCCCTCTCCCCATCTCCTTTATGTGCTTCTCCCTCTCTCTCTCTCTCTCTCTCTCTCTCTCTCTCTCTCTCTCTCTGGTTAAATTCGTAACTATCAAGGCGTCCGCAAGGATGCCATTGTACCAGTTGCATCTTGTTGCCAGGCAACTCTTTCTCCCCCCGGTGTGTAACCCGGCCCTAATTGCAGGGCTGGGAGCAGCGGGGGGGCTGTGTGCCTGAGCAGTGCTGTACCGGGGTGTGGTGTGTTGTTGTGTTCAGCCCAGCCAGTACAAGAGCAAACAAACGGGCAAGAGCATCATCAGCCACAGCGCTGTCTGCCGGTCTTGTAGTAGCTTCAGGTCGATTGGGATCGGTGTCTGTTTAAAACGATGAGTGAAGTGAAGAGAAGGGGTGTGGTGGGTTGCGCTGCATTGGCGAGGGGGTGCAGGGCGGCCGTGAGGGGACGTGGCGAGGAGGCGGGGTGCAGGGCGGCAGTGAGGGGGCGGGGCGCTGTGCCGACACTGGCAGCTCCAGTAATAATTAGTGTCACTGAAGCGGTTTGTGAAACGAGCCTCTGTGTGACGATGCAGCGGGCTGTGCTGGGGGGGCCTGACGCCTCTGCAGTTCATTTATATCCCGTTTCCACTGGCCACGTTCAGCTGCACCTCAGCGTGGCCGGGCTGTAACTGCGCACCTACACTGTGCTGGCAGTTTTTCCAGTCACTGTCGTGGGTCCAGCTGCCCTAGAGTGACTGTGAGACACGAAAGGTCAAAACACAGTCTGGACACTCGGCACTCTGGGATTTAGTGTTTTAAGCTGGAGGCTGAAATACCTCTAACATTAAAGTGCAATACATTTTGGGCTGAAACGATTTTACGATATCTAACACAGTCTTATAGTATAAGTTATACCAGATATTCAAAAGCAGAAACACTTTGAAACAATATATAAAACAAATTACTTAAAATTTCATCTAGTTTGTTGTTTACCAGCGCATCGTAAATAACCCTGTTACTTCTCCCTGTATCATGATCTGATTAACACTGACAATATAGCTTAATTTAAGTATCCTAGATATTCTCCCTTATTATTGCTCTGTGGGAGAATGAGCTGCTTTGCATTATTAAATACAGTGCGCCGGGTTTAAATCTGTCCCGTGTAGCCACTACATGTCTGTATCATGAAATATACAGTATGAGTCACAGCCAGATTCAAACAAATACATGTGTATATAAATACGGCTACAACACTCTGGCATCCATAACTTACTGGAACAGTTTTTCCACAAATTCAGTGGAAGTGCAGCTTCATCAATATGGCTTTTATTGCGAATGGGATTCCTTTAAAAACACTTTTGACACCATAATTAATGGATCAGTTGTATGAATCACTCAGTTTTGTGAGGTTTTAAGGTTTGTATTTCTGCAGTCGGTAAAGCATCTATATTTCGATTACCATTAACATATAGTTATAGCGATAATGAGGGATTACAAATATAATTAAAACATACGATTCTTCATGCGATTGATCACATACAAATTAGCCTCTGTTTTAAACATTTTAATAGTTTTAAGAGGGGGGAACTAAAAACCGTCTCATTTAAATAATGTTGATAGAATTTACAAGACATCTGGACATTTAATTTACATCCAGGACGAATATTTCATGTTTGCGGGTATTTAAACAAAAAAAAAAGGGATGTATTTCGTCAGGGCACATTGTATTCAGTCCGATGCGGTCCTTTCTCCGGCAGGATTTTCGTGATCTTGTCAAACACTCTTATTATTATTATTATTATTATTATTATTATTATTATTATTTCTTGGCAGACACCCTTATCCAGGGCGACTTACAACATAAATGTCTTTCTGTACCAAGCAATTAATCCTGTGTGTCACTTTTCCACCATGCATTAATAACTGCTCCAGGTAAACACACACAGTCCTTCTTTGCAAAAGTTTCTAGCGCATCTCTCGCATCGAGACGCGCTGCGTCATGACGTCACAGTACTGACCTGGAGTCGTGTGGCACTCAGCCGGTTCGATGTACGAAACTGCACTCACTCACTGGCACACTGACTGGGGGGGAGGGATGGCAGAGAGCAGGAGGGAAGGGAAGGGTAGAAAGAGGAAGGAGGGGGGAAGCTGTGGGACTGATAGGGATCTGTGTTACAAGACACCCTGTTTCTGCAAAAGAGCTCCCTGAGCCCAACCACCCCCCCCACACACATGCACACACACACATGCACACACACGCAGGCACACAGACACGCAGACACACGCACAGAAAGACTCCCTTACTGTGCCGTCTCTGTGCAGGTATGTGAACACGCTGCTGAAGCTCGTGCCTCAGGTACTGCAGCTCCAGGACCAGCTGCACCAGGCGGTGCAGAGCGGCGACATGGAGACTTCGCACGGCATCTGCCGCATCGCTGTGGCACTGGGAGAGAACCACTCCAGGTACACACTGCTGCTGACCCCTGACCCCAACACTGACCGCACCGCTGACCCCTGATCCCGACAGACCGCACTGATGACCTCTGACCCGACACTGTCTGCACCGCTGACCCCTGATCCCGACAGACCGCACTGATGACCTCTGACCCGACACTGACTGCACTGCTGATCTCTGACCCCAACACTGACCACACTGCTGACCCTGTCACTGACCACACTGTTGACCGCTGACCCCAACACTGACCACACCACTGACCCTTGACCCCAACACTGACCACACTGCTGACCCCTGATCCCAACAGACCACACTGCTGACCCCTGATCCCAACAGACTGCACTGCTGACCTCTGACCCCAACACTGACCACACTGCTGACCCTGTCACTGACCACACTGCTGACCGCTGACCCCAACACTGACTGCACCGCTGACCCCAACACTGATCACACTGCTGACCCTTGACCCAGACACTGACCACACTGCTGACCCCTGACCTGACACTGACTGCACTGCTGATCTCTGACCCCAACACTGACCACACTGCTGACGCTGTCACTGACCGCTGACCCAAACACTGACCGCACCGCTAACCCCAACACTGACCACACTGCTGACCCCTGACCTGACACTGACCACACTGCTGACCCCTGACCTGACACTGACTGCACTGCTGATCTCTGACCCCAACACTGACCGCACTGCTGACCCCTGACCTGACACTGACCACACTGCTGACCCCTGACCTGACACTGACCGCACTGCTGACCCCTGACCTGACACTGACCGCACTGCTGACCTCTGACCCCAACACTGACCACACTGCTGACCCCTGACCTGACACTGACTGCACTGCTGACCTCTGACCCCAACACTGACCACACTGCTGACCCCGACACTGACCACACCACTGACCCCATCACTGACCGCACCGCTGACCACTGACCCCAACACTGACCACACCGCAGACTGCTGACCCCAACACTGACTGCACTGCTGACCCCTGACCCGACACTGACCACACTGCTGACCCCGACACTGACTGCACTGCTGACCTCTGACCCCAACACTGACCACACTGCTGACCCTGTCACTGACCACACTGCTGACCGCTGACCCCAACACTGACTGCACCGCTGACCCCAACACTGATCACACCGCTGACCCTTGACCCTGACACTGACTGCACTGCTGATCTCTGACCCCAACACTGACCACACTGCTGACCCCTGACCTGACACTGACTGCACTGCTGATCTCTGACCCCAACACTGACCACACTGCTGACGCTGTCACTGACTGCTGACCCCAACACTGACCACACTGCTCACCCTTGACCCCGACACTGACCACACTGCTGACCCCTGATCCCAACAGACCGCACTGCTGACCCCTGACCTGACACTGACCACACTGCTGACCTCTGACCCCAACACTGACCACACTGCTGACCTCTGACCCCAACACTGACCACACTGCTGACCCCGACACTGACCGCACCACTGACCCCTGACCCCATCACTGACCACACTGCTGACCCCTGACCCCAACACTGACCACCCTGCTGACCTCTGACCCCAACACTGGCTGCACTGCTGACCCCTGACCCGACACTGACCACACTGCTGACCCCGACACTGACCGCACTGCTGACCCCTGACACTGACCGGACTGCTGACCCCTGACCCCGACCCTGTCCTTGACCTGTTCATGCTGAGTGTGCGAGCCCTGACCTGCCCCTGACCACACATCACTGCTGTACTGAACTACACTGCACTCGTGCTGGCCTGTCCCATACGCTGACCAGACTCCCTCTCTGTCCGTCTCGCCCACAGGGCGCTGCTGGAGCAGGTGGAGCAGTGGCAGGGCTTCCTGGCTCTGGTCAACATGATCATGTTCTGCACGGGCATCCCCGGGCACTACCCAGTCAACGAGACCACCAGCTCCCTCACCCTCACCTTCTGGTACACCCTGCAGGTAAGCCTGGCCACGGGCGCCTCGCCTGCTGACACCGTTTCCTGACTGGGATCTGTAATCCCAGTGTCTCCCAGCGATGTGGCTGAAGAGACAATTTGGGAACATTCAAAAACAGACTGGATAGGATCCTTGATCACTCAGTTATTAATGGACACCAAACGAGCAGGATGGGGCGGATGGGCTCCTCTCGGCTGGACACTGTCTCATGTTCTTATGTGCTAAACTGACAGAGGAGGGGCTCCCTCGTTCGTGTTTCTCAAGTGCAGCCAAGCTGTGGGCTGGTTGTCAGAGCTGGGACAGTGACACTCTGAGAGGCTGGGCTCTGTGCTGCTGTCTGATTGGCTCTGTGCGGCTCGTGTCTGTCTGTGAACGCAGCCTTTATAAATAGCCTGACCTTTGCAGCAGAGATAATAGCCCGGCTCTGAGGGGTCCAGCGCTGCGCTGTGTGCTGTGTTGAAGGCAGGGCCCTGTGGTTGTGCTGTGTTCAAAGCATAGCTCTGTTTCCCCTGCCATCTCTGTCCCGCTGTCCCTGCCTCTGTCATCCCCCCATCTCTTTCTCGCTTTCAGTTCAATTCAGTTTTGCTTTTTTGGCATGACACCAGTATTGCCAAAGCGCTCTCTCAAATTCAGATTCAGATGAGCTTCACTGCCATGGTTGTGGTGTTGCCAAAGCTTACAGCACAGAAATACTGAGACAATCACCGCCTTCAGCCTCTCTTCTGTCTGTCTGTCCCCCAGGATGACATCCTGTCCTTCGAGGCGGAGAAGCAGGCTCTGTACCTGCAGGTCTACAGGCCCGTCTACTTCCAGCTGGTGGACGTGCTCCTGCACAAGGCGCAGTTCCCCAGCGACGAGGAGTACGCCTCCTGGTCCAGTGACGAGAAGGAGCAGTTCCGCATCTACAGGTCAGGGTTGGGCTGGGCTGGGCCGGGCTGGGCTTTCTTGACAGTGTGTAGTGTTGTATAACGACGTGCTGTGTGTCCTGCAGGGTGGATATCTCCGACACGCTGATGTATGTGTTTGAGATGCTGGGGGTGGAGCTGCTCAGTAACCTGTACGACAAGCTGGGCCGCCTGCTGACCAACACGGACCAGCCGGCCTCCTGGCAGGTAACACGCAAACGCACAGCCACACGAACACACAGCTCCATTGTTGCACGGCCACACACGTATAGCCACACGTACACCATATGACACGGAGACAGGGAGAGGTAAGTGGAGCAGAGTGGGACAGGGGTCAGGCAGGGGCCGCTGTTCTGACAGGAGCTCTCTACTGGAGAGACGAGCTGAATTATTCACTAGCTGGTAGGGCTGGGCGGTATACCGTAAAAAAACGATATACCGGTATTCATTTACGGACCGGTTTGGACTTTTACTATACCTTCATATCGGTATTTTAAAGTTTTGAATAATTTACCATTTTCTGTGTCATTGAGTCATAGCATTCAGCTACCAGTAAACTGGATCGTGTTCGCATATCCCACAGCTTGCTGCGCCGGCTGCTTGAGACTGTGCTGTCTGACATGAGACGCATCTGATCAAAAAATGCTCTGATCTACGCAGATCAGCACAGCTCCACCAATGGAATAGATTGGATCCTGCAGATCTGTGCAGCAGCTTCTCAGAGTTGCGCTGGGCTGTGCGATTCTGCGCAGATTTCTGTGGCTGGGTCTTAGTGGCGTCACACAGAAACACTGCAGTAACACGCATCTCTGAATCTCTGCGCAGAGCTGCGCTTCTCAAACGCAACCCTTGTTCTGGAAGGAATGCGCCTCAGCCAGATATCGAAAATAAATTCCATGTGTATTGCGTGTTGACATAAACAAACGTGATCAATGCACAATCAACGAGGACGAGATGGAGGAGATTAGCGTGGCTGAAACTTCACAGCAAAGTGACCCCAGTGAATCTGTCCCGAATAAAGGTGCGTCGTCGATAGTGTGGACGTGATTGGCTTTCAAGACAACTGACACAGAACAGGAAACGTAATTCAATTTCAGTTGCATCCTATTACTTTTGCTTTATGAAAATGGCCATTAAAAAAATACCATCATACCATCAAAAATGTGAAAAATACCGCGATATTGTATTTTGGCCATATCGCCCAGCCCTCTAGCTGGGAGGCAGGAGGAGGAGAGCACAGAGTTTGAGAGAGAGACCAGTGGAATGAGGGAAGAGGGGGAGGAGGCCGGGACTGCAGCACTGTGCGTGAACAGTCAACAGGGTTAGAAAGGCTGACGCACTGTGCTTTACCTGTCTGTCTGTCTGTCTGTCTGTCCAGCACACAGAGGCCCTGCTCTATGGGTTCCAGTCCATCGCAGAGACGATCGATGTGAATTATTCGGATGTCATCCCCGGCCTGATCGGGCTGATCCCGCGCATCAGCATCAACAACGTGCAACTGGCCGACACGGTCATGTTCACTATAGGTACCAGACTCTGTACCAGTCTCTCTCCTCTCTCCCTCCGCACCTGACAATCTGTACCCGTCTCTCTGCCTCTGTACCTGCCCTGCGTTCTCTCTCTCCGTCTCTGAGTGCGGATGCTTTGGGAGGTGTACCCGTCTCTCTCCCTGACCATCTCCCTGTCTCCCCCCCAGGCGCCCTGGCGGAGTGGCTGGCAGACCACCCTGTGATGCTGAGCAGTGTCCTCCCGCTGGTGTTGCACGCGCTGGGGAACCCCGAGCTCTCGGTGTCCAGCGTCTCCACACTCAAGAAGATCTGCCGCGAGTGTAAACACGACCTGCCGCCCTACGCAGCCAACATCGTGGCCGTGTCTCAGGTGCGTGTGTGCGTGTGTGCGTGTGTGCGTGTGTGTGTGTGTGTGTGGTAGCCATGTGTGTGTTTGAGGTTGACTTGTCTCTCTCTGTTTCTACAGGAGGTCCTGATCAAACAGATCCACAAGGTCAGTATACTGTGCCCAGTGTGTCTCTCTCTCTCTCTCTCTCTCTCTCTCTAGCCCAGTCAGTATGACCTGTCTGTCTCTCTCTCTCTCTCCCCACTCAGACCAGTCAGTGCATGTGGCTCATGCAGGCCCTGGGGTTCCTGCTGTCCGCTCTGCCGGTGGAGGAGATCCTGAGGAACCTGCACTCCCTCATCACGCCATACATCCAGCAGCTGGAGAAGCTGGCAGACGAAACGGTGAGCAGAGCTTTGCGCCTCCACCCTGACCCCTGACCCCTGTGTCTGTGTCTCGCTGACTGCAGGCTGGGGCGGGTGGGGGGCAGCTGGTTATTCCAACGTCATGAACTGTGGATTCTAAAAAGAATAGTGAAATAAAAAGCAGCAGTGAGGATAGCAGGGAATGGGTACTGTCACTCTGTTTTAGAGCTGAAATTCCCTGGGGGATACTCGGTCTGAGTAGGAATACAAAATCTCGGAAAATATTGACAATTATGACACATTCTGGAACCAGACAGTCTAGAGAGCTCAACATGTCAAGATGGAAAACTGTTTACAGTGTACTGATACACAACGATTTTACATCACTGGATCTGAACTTCTCTGTGTTTGATAGAACATCAAATAATATACACTGGATTAATTGTTAGGATGTTATGAACAAAACAAGTCTATTTGCAAAGATATGCGATTGAAACTGAGTGATCTGTGACTGTCTGAATGAGACCGCACCCCCCCGGGCTCTGAATGACGGGGCGACACGGACACTGTGAATCGGACGTGTTAGAGAATGAGACGCGCTGGGAGCCGAGAGAATGAGCTTTCAAACGATGTGCGCATTGTAGGAACACAGTGTCACTTCTGTGCACAGGAGCTGCTCGTAACGCTGCCAAATAATAAGAGGGTGTAGTAACACAGTATATAACATTATTTTTGGTGACCTAAACTTTTTTTTTTTTTAACCTCTGACAGTTTACCGCTTACCTTTGTACCATTTCAGGTTATTCACTGGACTGGAACTGCTTACATTTCAATACAAACTGGAAAAACCTTTGGTCCGGTAGTGTAGATGATAAAATCGTCTCTAAGCCTCGCCTCTAAACCTCTCTCTCTCTCTCTCTCCCTCCCCCCCTCTCTGCAGCCCAACCCCTCCAACAAGCTCGCCATCATCCACATCCTGGGGCTGCTGTCCAACCTGTTCACCACTCTGGACGTGACGCGGCAGGAGGAGGAGGGCGAGGGAGCGCCGCCTGCCAAGACCACGCCGCCCGAGCCGGGGCCCAACCCGGTGAGCTGCCCTGCGCCCTCCCTTAACACCGCACACACCACACCCTGCCCCCTCCCTCCGCACCGCACACACCACACCCTGCCCTGCGCCCTCCCTCCCCACACCCTGCCCCCTCCCTGCGCCCCGCTGGGCTCTGACGGCGTCTCTCTCCCCAGGTGGTGGTCGTGCTGCAGCAGGTGTTTGCTCTGATCCAGACCGTCCTCAGCAAGTGGCTGAACGACTCGCAGGTGGTCGAGGTGAGACTGTCCTGCTGCTCCGCCGGTTTACACCAGGGTGGCCAAAGCCTTTAAAGGGGGACCTTAGATACAATACAATATCAAGTAAAAGTAAAAATATAAAATAAAATGAAATGGCTTTTAAAAGATTTTACAAGTGTGCAGTTATTTTACATGTGTGGACATTTACAGGATTAATGTGCTCTGGTCTCTCTCTCTCTGTCTCTGTCCAATGTGTCTGTGTCCCGTGTTGTGTGCGTGTTGTGTGCAGGCGGTGTGCGCGATCTTTGAGAAGTCCGTGAAGACGCTGCTGCATGACTTCGCCCCCATGGTGTCCCAGCTGAGCGAGATGCTGGGCCAGATGTACAGCACCATCCCACAGGCCTCTGCCCTCGACCTCACACGCCAGGTACCCCCGGGCCCCGGGCCCCCTGCCTGCGCTACCTGTGTGGTAGTGTCACGGTGTGTCAGTGTCAGTGTGGCTGTGTCGCTGACAGGGCAGTGTGGCTGTGTCACAGTGCTGTGCATCTGTGTGTTCCAGATGGTTTACATCTTCGCCAGCCAGACGGACCACTTCAGCCCCATCAAGGCCCTGTTCGAGCTGGTCACCTCCGTCACGCTCAGCATCTTCCAGCAAGGTACAGGCCGGCGGGGGTGGGGGGGCAGCTCCTCTGTGGGCCGGGGGCGGGGGGGCAGGGTCTCACTCGGACACTTTCTTTTGCCTCGCTGTCCGTAAGCCCGGCAGCAGAGCGCGTCTCTAGAGCGCCTTCGAGCCGCGGCAGCCGTACGGCCGGTGCCCCAGTACCGTCTGACCGGCCCGGCCCACGCTGGCACCTCCTCAGGGTCGCGGGTCTCTCCGCAGCCCGTGAACGGGGCACTGACAGGGTCACGGCGCCGGGAGTCACATCCCTGCCGCGCCGCTGACCCGCTGACCTCAGAGCTGTGATGAACATTTCTTTTGTGTGATTTTTCTTTCCCCCCCAGTGTTGACTCTTATTTCTTATTTAATGCACGATGTCGTTACTGTTTAACATGTAAAATTACGAACCGACTCAGTTCAGAGATGTAAAGTTATGTACGTACGTCTGGGATGGACAGAGATGCTGCAGGAGTGGCATTATAATCGCGTGTGAAAACAGTCCCCGAGTCGCGGCAGAGGGTTCGGTGTCAGGGGTCAGCTGTGCTTTGTGCTGTGGGGGGGTCTCTTGGTCACGGGGGGGGATGCTGGTAGGTGTGTGTGTGTCGGGCGGCGGGGGGGCGGGTGTACGTCTGGCCAGCCAGGGAGACTCCACAGTAGCAGGTGCCTCCTGGGTTCACTCTCCTACCCCACCTTCTTTCGTTTGGGTTTCTTTTCGTTCTTTCTTTCTTCCGTTGTTTCTTTTCCGGACCGAACCATGTTTCTGTGTTGCTTTCCTTTGAACTGCTTCACGTCCCGTTTCCTTCCCTCTTTTACTCACTTGTGAAATTATTTCAATGCTTTTTTTTGTTTCCACATGACTGTTAAATCTGTTCAGTTGCTGTTTGTATATTATTATTATTATTATTATTATTATTATTATTTCTTAAGTTACATCTTTATTATATTTTAGGGCCCAGGGATCATCCTGATATTGTTGATTCATTTATGCAACTCCAAGCTCAGGTGTGTTTTTGGTTTCTTATTTCATTCACTTTCAGTTCTCTCTCTCTCTCTCTCTCTCTCTCTCTCTCTCTCTCTTCCTTCTCTCTCTCTCTCTCTCTCTTTTTATAGTCCTTTCCCATGACCCCGTTGCCACCCCAGGCTGGGGTGTGGCGATGGTGTGGGCAGTTATTGGGACACTCTGGGGTATTTGCCCAGCCCTGTCCCAATGCCCCAGATGGAATGCAGGGGTGTTTCAAAGGGGTGCGGTGGTCCGGGCAGGGAGTGTGTGGACCACAGGGGGCGGCTCTGTTCCTGGGGGGTGTGAGAGGGAGGCGGCTGTGGGGGTGCAGAGAGCAGTGGGGTAGCAGTGGGGTGGCAGTGCTGGGCCAGTTTGTTACAGACCAGTAAGTGTGGAGAGCTGTGGGTGTGGCAGTGGAGGCGTTAGACGGACACTGTGGGCTGTCATCAGGCGGTCTGGTGTGCGGGTGTGTGTCTGCACGAGTGATGCGAGTCAGTTTGGAGGTGTGTGTAAGTGCGCGGGAGTGCGTCAGCCTTCATGTTTGTGCAAGTGTGTCTTTGTGTGTGTGTGTGTGTGTGTGTGTGCGCACGAGTGTGCCTTGTACAGTTGTGTGCGGGTGCACGTCAGTGTTAATGCGTGTGCATCTGTCTGTCCGTGCGTGCGTGTGCTTGGTGCGTGTGCGTGCGTTCATGTCAGTGGGCCGAGCCACCGCACTCCCAATTGGATTGAAACCCCTTGTCATTCCACGTCACCAGGAACTTTTATAAAGAATTTATAAAGAAATTAATTAATGAATCAATTAATTAATTAATACTGAATTGGTACCCACCCCTTTTCTCTTTGTTTTACATTTTCTTTATTTTTTGCCTTTAATTACTCTGATATTCATAACTTTTTTCCTGCCATCCTGAATGATTTCCTTAAAAACATCTGTTGTCTTTTCCTTACATGTTAATGATTTATGTTGCATATTCGATCCAAAAAAATAACCCAAAGAAATTGACAAAAAAAATCATCATACCTTTTTAATTAATTTAAATTTTGATGTTTAGTTCTGCAGTCTGTTTTCCAGATTTGTTACATGAGACTGATTTTGAATTGGTTTGTTTTCTTTTGAGAGGCTCAGTTAGTGTTGAGGGCAGGCAGGTGAGTGGGCAGAGGGCCTGTGTGCGTGTCGGGTGGGGGGTGTCTCTCGCTGAGGCTCGCTGGCCTGCGGGGGGCGCTGTCTGCCCTGTTCAATCACTCTGTCTGCTTTGTAGGCCCTCAAACGGAAACCCGATTTATACTTGTCTGAGAACGTTGACGTGAAAGCGGTGTTCCACTGTGGTGAGTAAGACCCCCGACCCCGACCCCCGGCCTGCGCCAGGCACACCCCCAACCCCGACCCCCCAGTCCTACCCCCCGTGCACCAGGCACACCCCCGACCCCAACCCCCGGCCTGTGCCAGGCACAACCCCAACCCGACACCCCACTCCAACCCCACACCCCACCCCAACCCCTGACCCGACCCCCCATGTGCCAGGCACACCCCCAACACTAACCCCGGACCCTACCCCCTGTGTGTAAGGCACACCCCCAACCCTAACCCCCAGCCTGCGCCAGGCACACCCCCAAGCCCAATCCCGACCCCCAACGCTGGAGCAGGCTTTGTGTTCAGGTTCAGTCCTGTATGATGCAGCACAGTGGACACTGACACTACTGAACACACTGGTTTATAATGCAATAAGCTGCCGTGTGTCTGACTCGTCACCCTCTCTCAGGAGTGCTGTAGTGTCTGTGTCTGTCTCTCTCTCTAACCCATCTCCCTCTCTCAGGAGTGCTGTAGTGTCTGTGTCTGTCTCTCTCTCTAACCCATCTCCCTCTCTCAGGAGTGCTGTAGTGTGCGTCTGTGTGCATGCGTGTGTGTGTGTCTCTCTCTCTCTCTCTCTCTCTCTCTAACCCATCTCCCTCTCTCAGGAGTGCTGTAGTGTCTGTGTCTGTCTCTCTCTCTAACCCATCTCCCTCTCTCAGTAGTGCTGTAGTGTACGTGCGTGCGTGTGTGTGTCTCTCGCTCTCTAACCCATCTCCCTCTCAGGAGTGCTGTAGTGTGCGTCTGTGTGCATGCGTGTGTGTGTGTCTCTCTCTCTCTCTCTCTCTAACCCATCTCCCTCTCTCAGGAGTGCTGTAGTGTCTGTGTCTGTCTCTCTCTAACCCATCTCCCTCTCTCAGTAGTGCTGTAGTGTACGTGCGTGCGTGTGTGTCTCTGTCGCTCTCTAACCCATCTCCCTCTCTCAGGAGTGCTGTAGTGTGCGTCTGTGTGCATGCGTGTGTGTGTGTCTCTCTCTCTCTCTCTCTCTCTAACCCATCTCCCTTTCTCAGGAGTGCTGTAGTGTGCGTCTGTGTGCGTGCGTGCGTGCGTGCGTGCGTGCGTGCGTGCGTGCGTGCGTGCGTGTGTGTGTCTCTCTCTCTCTCTCTCTAACCCATCTCCCTCTCTCAGGCGTGCTGTCACTGAAGTTCCCCGAGGCCCCCACGGTGAAATCCACCTGCCTGTTTTTTGTGAGTACAGTGCAACAGTGTGTGTGTGTGTGTGTGTGTGTGTGTGTGCGCGCGTGCGTGCGTGTGTCTCGATGCTCAAGGGCATGTCTGTCAGCCCCTAACTGTCCCTCTGTCTCAGACGGAGCTGCTGCCTCACTGTGGGGACATCCCCCCCGTGGGCCGGGTGGTGCAGGAGGACGGGAAGCTGCTGCTGCAGGCTGTGCTGGAGGTGAGAGCGAGACTGTGTGCTCTGACACCGAGTCCGGCGACGGTGAGGGAGTGGGTGTCTGACGGGCGTTTACTCTGCTCTGCAGGCCATCGGGGGGCAGGCGTCGCGCAGCCTGATGGACCAGTTCGGGGAGGTGCTGTTCTCGCTCAACAAGCACTGCTTCTCCTGCCTGGTACTGTGGCTGAAGGAGGCGATGCAGCCAGCCGGCTTCCCCACCTCGCGCGTCTCCGCCGAGCAGAAGGACACCTTCACACAGCAGATCCTCAGGTAAGCCACACCTGGAGCCCCCCACGGCCCCTCCGCAGAGACGGCCCCTTGCAGCCCTCAGCACTCTCTCTCTCTCTCTCTCTCTCTCTCTCAGGGAGCGTGTGAACAAGCGCAGGGTGAAGGACATCGTGAAGGAGTTCACTCTGCTGTGCCGCGGGCTGCACGGCACCGAATACGCCGCTGACTACTGACCCCGGCCGCCCCCGGCTCCCCCCGCCCCCCTGCCCCCGACACCAGACCAGGAGGGGACGCCCCCGCGGACGGATGGACGGACCGGTCGAGGCCCGGGGGACTGACGGCGCCCGCGGGCCCGGCTGTGCACCCGCCGGCTCACCCGTCTGTGGTGTTTCTGTTCTTCATCGTCGTGTCAAAGGAAGAGCCGGCCGGCCGACGGGACCCCCGCTCTGGCTGAACCCCACCCCCGCTCTCTGCATGCTCTCTGTACCCCTCCCTCCGTCACTGCCCCCCCCGATATGATCAATAAATATCTCCAACGTCCTCTTCGTGCTTAACATGATTAAAGAGCAGCCTCGTGTGATGCGGGGGGGCGCAGAATGAAATGATGCTCTTCTGGCAGAGAACGGACTCGGAGAAAAGGCGGACAAGGACACCGGCTGCCCTCCTGCCCTCGCTCGCTCTCTCTCGCTCGGCCTTTTCCCGCTCTGCCGTCCCTGTCTTTGCCATGGCTGTGTTTCTAAAAAATTATGACTTTTGTGGATTTCAATGTGATCAGTGATGTTGATGGACTTTGCCGGTTCTGCAGTTAGACGAACCGGCCCGGTGGCCATGGACAGAACTCGGCCCGAGTGGGTCGGTACGCTCTCCACCACTGAGCTCAAAAGACAAAGGGACCGATGGACTCTCAGACCGATGGACTCTCGGACAGAGACGGACAGGCCCCTGGTCGTGCGGCAGGCTGGGATCACACACTGCTAACGGCCCTAACGAGGCCACGCCCTGTCCCCCCCGGACCCTCAGAGACCGACTGCAGATGTGCTGGAGCTGGGAGGGAGGCGACTGTGTGTCGCAGTGGGCAGACCCCCAGTGGGTAGTGGGCGGAGCCACTGTGCTGCAGTCACGGTGGGCGGAGCCTTTGGTGGCCGTCCAATTCTCCAGGTTGCGAGGCGCGTCTCCCCCCCGACTGCACACTCACACGGGAGGCTCTTGTCCCACCGGCCCTCCTGGGGGGAGAGCTGCTGCTGCTGCTGGGGACGGGGGGGCGTCTGCCTCTCGCTGTGGATGTGGGTTGGGGGGTGGAGGGAGATGTACATTGAATTTTGTACCTGGTTTTAATTTATTAAATATACCGAAGGCAGCATGCTGGAAGTGTTGGGCTTCTTTATTTGTTCTTCCTCTGGGCTGAAGCAGGACCGGTCCGCACCAGCCCAGGTCTCCAAGGAAGGGACACGGAGACAAACTGGGGCCGAAGGACAGAAGACACTGCGGCTCTGCTACTCCCAGTTTGTGCAGGTGTGTGTTTGTGTGTCTCCAAACAAAAACAACAACTAAAATGATCCTTAAAATCATCCAGGTATTGTTTTAATGTTTACAATGCACTTCATTAAAAACTGAAAATGTCGCTGATGTCCAAAGTTGGATTTTGGTTTTAAATAATAAAAAGTATAAAATGTCCGTCCGATCCCCGGGTCCGTGTGCGCAGAGCCCCAGCTGTGCTCCAGCGCCCCACTTGGACCGGTGCTGTAAGTGTCCAGCACTACACAGCCTGTCCGCCCATCTGTCTTCAGGACAGGAGGCTGTCTCTGGGTCTGTGTGGACAGATGGACACAGGCTCGTGCCCCAGCCCCGCTCTATCTGATCCGCGTGAAGAGGTTCAGCACCGACTTGGACTCCTGAAGGAAAAGAATAGTCACTCTAATGATAATAAGAGCGGTGATGAGTCCATGTATACAGTGTGTTGACTGTCCTGCAGGGCTGTGCGCATAGACATGCGTGTGAGGAGTATGTGTGTGCACGGATTGTGTGTGATTTGTGCGTGGGGACTGCGTGTGTGTGATTTGTGTGTGTGGGGACTGTGTGTGTGTGGTTTGTGTGCACACCTTGGTGCAGCGTGTTTTGCTGAACACGTTCCAGAAGCGCAGGGTCTCGTCTCCGGCTCCCGTTACGATCGCCTCTCCATCCGGCGAGACGGCCTGTCAGAGACACAGAGATCAGTACCCTCCTTTCTCTGGACCCGGGCCACAGAGATCTGACCTCCCTCGAGTTTCCACCTCCCTCTGCCCCTTCCAGCCCCTCTCACCAGGTACAGGACTCTGTAGGAGTGCCCCGTCAGCTTGGCCACCTGGGTCAGAGAGGGGTACTTCCACACCAGGATCTGGTTCTGGGAGTATCCGTGTGTGCTGACCTGCGCAGGAGAGAACGGGACGCTAGCAGGACGGCTCGGCCCCTGGCTTGTGTTGTCTGTGGTTGTGAACGCTACCCTCAATATTGGTGTCTGTGTTTTAGTATCGCAGACTCAGTCAGTGTGTGAGGGTCTCAGTGCATCAGTTTGTGTGCGTCTCTGTCGGTGTGTGAGAACGTGTCAGTGCCTCAGTGTCGGTGTGTGAGAGTGTCTCGGTGCCTCAGTGTGTTGGTGTGTGTGAGCACCTCGGTGCCTCAGTGTCGGTGTGCGAGAGTGTCTCGGTGCCTCAGTGTCGGTGTGCGAGAGTGTCTCAGTGCCTCAGTGTGTTGGTGTGTGAGCGTCTCAGCGTGTCAGTGCATCTCTCTCACCAGCTCGTTGGCGTGTTTGGACCACGCCAGGTTGCAGACCTGTGACCCAGTGTCGGTGCTCTGCAGGGGCTGGCCCGTCAGCGTGTTCCAGAAACGGATGCAGCGGTCGGCCGTGCCCCCCCCCGACGCCAGCAGCCCGTGCTGGTGGGGAGACCAGGCGATGGCCTTCACTGCGGCCAGATGATCCGTGTACTGCTGCACCGGGACCATACTGGAGCTGTTCCACACCAGCAGCTGAGGGGAGAGGGGGTCTGTCTCAGGTCAGGAGATAGAGAGAGAGGGAGGCCTGGACAGACAGGCAGGTGGAGAGAGACGGAGAGCTTTCAGAGCCAGGCAGGCGCCTTCAAACAGGAAGCTGGACATCACAAGAGACAGACAGACAGACAGACGATCGGAAGGATAGACGGATAGTCGCCAGTGTCCCTGCCTTGTTATCGTTGCCCCCCGAGGCAAGGTGCTGGTGGTCGGGGGACCACTTTAGGCCGCACACCTCCTGGCGGTGCCCCTGGAGCCGGCGCTCAGCCTGGGGTGGGCAGCGCAATTCCCGCTGAAGGATGAGGCGGTCTCGACTGCCTGAGGACAGCTGCTCTGCGTTCCACGCCAGCGCGCCTGGGACAGGAGAGAGGGGGCGGGCGCCCGTGAGACACAGACAGGAGGGGGGACACAGGGAGGAGGGGGGTAGAGAGAGAGCGTTCACACGGACACTGACCCACTCTGGCCGAGTGTCCGTCCAGGCAGGTCACCTTCTTCCCGGCTGCCGCGTCCCAGATCTGGACGTAGCCTTTGTGGGTCCCCACCGCCACCAGAGAGCCCTGAGGGAGAGAGCGGCACGTCGTTCCGGGCTCCTG
Source organism: Amia ocellicauda (assembly GCF_036373705.1). Taxonomy (NCBI): domain Eukaryota; kingdom Metazoa; phylum Chordata; class Actinopteri; order Amiiformes; family Amiidae; genus Amia; species Amia ocellicauda. The sequence goes on along the minus strand of NC_089868.1, from coordinate 26,030,984 downwards.
GGAGCGTGTTGTGTAGGTGTGTGTGTGCAGGCTGTGCATGCTGCGTGGGATGTGTGTTGTTTACAGCGCCGGACCCACCCTCTCGTTCCAGCAGACGGAGGTCACGGAGTCCCCGTCCACAGACAGGTCGCAGAGCCGCGTCACCTGGGCACCAGACACAGACACGGCCGGTCACACACAAGCGCAACCGTGCAACCTCCCCGCCCCGCTCCTCCCGGCTGCCACCCCTCACCGCTTCCGAGGGGCACTGTGCCGTCACGCCGGCCCCGTTCACAGTCCCTCTCTGATCGATCTGACTGCCCCCCACACTGACCTGGCTGGTGCAGGCGCTCCACAGGTACACACAGGCCCCCAGCCCCACGCTTAGCACGTTGCCCGCCGACCAGTCCACCAGGTTGAGATAGAAGTCATCCTGCAGCTCTGGGGCATCCAGCACCTTGAAGGGGATCTTGGAGATCTTCCTCGTCGGCTTGCGTGGAGAGCGCAGGAGCTTGTGGCTGCAGCCGGAGACGGACAGACAGACAGAGAGACAGACCGTTGGGAACAATCTAATGTGGTTAGACACACAGAAGGACAAACCGATCGACTGACAATCTCGTGTTTGACAAACGCAGGGACAGACGGCCGGACTGGAATCTAGTCTGGCTCACACACACACACAGATGGAGGACAGCAGCCACTCCTGCAGAGACGGACAGACTGGGACACTGGAAGGCAGGCGGACGCACACAGCAGCTGACCTCTTGTTGCTCAGGGGAGACAGGGAGTACGGGGAGACCTCATTGCCATTCTCAGCTGGGGCCTTCTTAGTGTTGAAGGCATACTGAGAGAGAGGGGGAAGAAGAAGAAGGTCTTTAGAAAACCAGCAGCCGCCAGCCATGTCCCCCTCTCCATCACTGTCCCTCCATTACTCCCTCTCTCACCCGGAACAGGTTGTGTGTGTCCTGCGCGGGCTGGGCGACCCTGCGGTCCTCGGTGTGGGGGTCGCTGACCTTCTCGATCCCTGCACCCAGCAGCTCGTTCCGCAGCAGCGCAGCGTAGGCCACTGTATCTGGGGGACAGCAGGGACGGGTTCTCAAGACTGGAGGGATCGTCTTGAATATTAATCAAACCCAATCCTCTGAAATCACATGGTTAGTGCCCTCTTCCCCACTAACACTTTGTGGACGGCCAGCACAATAACTGGTTGGGTTCGGGCAGGACGCTGGTCTGGATGAACAAGAAATCTGAATCAACAGGAACCCCTGCATTGTGGGCAGAGGTGTCTTGTTCGAGATCGGTGCCACCTATCTGATATTTGAATGTTTCAGACGGACAGCAGCCCTACCTTTCCCGCTGTCTGGGCTCGCCTCCTTTGCTTTGCGGTTCTGGTTTGGAGATCTGCTGTTTTCCTGCAGGGGTCGGCAGGGAGAGCAAGACAGCACAGTGTGAAGGAATGGCCACGTGGCAGGGGACTGCCGTTGCAAAGGGAGGACATTCAAGGTCAGAGAGTGTGAGGGTTTGCAGGTCAGGAGAATGGATAGTCTGGGTCAGAGGTCAGACTCACGTTGATGGTGTGGAAGCTGACGCTCCAGTTGCAGCCGGCCCGCGCCGGGATGAAGCGATCGCCCGCCTTATGGAGACAGGCCGGGGAGTTCACACCTGCAGACTGGAGGGAGAGAGAGAGAGAGAGAGAGAGAGAAACAAAGTGAGGAGGCTGCCAGGAGTTCATCCTCCAGTGTGTGCACAGCAGTGTCCAGTGGTGTCCCATGGTGTTAAGTCATGTTCAGTGGTTTACAGTCATGTCCAGCAGTGTCTAGCAGTGTCCAGTCATGTAAAGTAATGTCCAGCAGTGTCCATTGGTGTACAGTCATGTCTAGCAGTGTCCCGTGGTGTAAAGTCATGTCCAGTGTCCAGTCATGTTCAGCAGTGTCCCGTGGTGTACAGTCATGTCCAGCAGTGTCCCGTGGTGTCCCATGATGTAAAGTCGTGTCCAGCAGTGTCCCGTGGTGTCCAGTCATGTCCAGCAGTGTCCCGTGGTGTAGTCATGTCCAGCAGTGTCCCGTGGTGTCCAGTCATGTTCAGCAGTGTCCATTGGTGTAAAGTCGTGTCCAGCAGTGTCCAGTGGTGTCCCATGATGTAAAGTCGTGTCCAGCAGTGTCCCGTGGTGTCCAGTCATGTCCAGCAGTGTCCCGTGGTGTAGTCATGTCCAGCAGTGTCCCGTGGTGTCCAGTCATGTTCAGCAGTGTCCATTGGTGTAAAGTCGTGTCCAGCAGTGTCCAGTGGTGTCCCATGATGTAAAGTCGTGTCCAGCAGTGTCCCGTGGTGTCCAGTCATGTCCAGCAGTGTCCCGTGGTGTAGTCATGTCCAGCAGTGTCCCGTGGTGTCCAGTCATGTTCAGCAGTGTCCATTGGTGTAAAGTCGTGTCCAGCAGTGTCCAGTGGTGTCCCATGATGTAAAGTCGTGTCCAGCAGTGTCCCGTGGTGTCCAGTCATGTCCAGCAGTGTCCCGTGGTGTAGTCATGTCCAGCAGTGTCCCGTGGTGTCCAGTCATGTTCAGCAGTGTCCATTGGTGTAAAGTCGTGTCCAGCAGTGTCCAGTGGTGTCCCATGATGTAAAGTCGTGTCCAGCAGTGTCCCGTGGTGTCCAGTCATGTCCAGCAGTGTCCCGTGGTGTAGTCATGTCCAGCAGTGTCCCGTGGTGTCCAGTCATGTTCAGCAGTGTCCATTGGTGTAAAGTCGTGTCCAGCAGTGTCCAGTGGTGTCCCATGATGTAAAGTCGTGTCCAGCAGTGTCCCGTGGTGTCCAGTCATGTCCAGCAGTGTCCCGTGGTGTAGTCATGTCCAGCAGTGTCCCGTGGTGTCCAGTCATGTTCAGCAGTGTCCATTGGTGTAAAGTCGTGTCCAGCAGTGTCCAGTGGTGTCCCATGATGTAAAGTCGTGTCCAGCAGTGTCCTGTGGTGTCCAGTCATGTTCAGCAGTGTCCAGTGGTGTAAAGTCGTGTCCAGCAGTGTCCCATGGTGTTAAGTCATGTCCAGTGGTTTACAGACATGTCTAGCAGTGTCCAGTGGTGTACAGTCAAGTCCAGCAGTTTTTTAAATGACTGATATTTTCAGTGTGTGTTCAGGGCTCTGTTCACTTCACTGTATGATGTTACTTTTACAGTTTGCTGAGCTGCTTTGCTCGTTAGTCTTAACGAGCTGGTGATGGTGCTGCCTCTGTAGACAGATTTTAGAGGGTCTTGATACACTGTTAGCAATAGGGGCTCTGACAGGCTGTGTATCATATGGGACAAATCCTGTAAACTTACACCTGAACTTCTGTCCTGGTCAACATTTATACAGATCGCCGTCCTGTACAGTGGTGTTCGACCGCAGTGTGCAGTAATGACCGGCGCTGTGTGTGTGCGGTGTGTGCAGTGCAATCTCACCGGGGCCAGGGGGTGCTCTGGCAGGTTCTGGTAGTTGATTTGCCTCAGCAGCCGTCTCTCGTAATCCTGGTCCATGGCGCCCGGCCACTGCTCTCTCCCCCTCTCCCTCCTCACTGTCTCTCCTCCACCCTGTCTGTGTCACTGCCCTCTCCCTCCCTCTCTCCGTTCTCCCGTTTCTCACTCTCTCTCTCCCGTCACCCTTACTCTGCAATGCCCGCCTCTGCTCGCTGCCCCAGGCACTCATCCATTCCTGGGAGACAGAGAGGAGGGGGAGATGCGAACAGGGCAGGCTGTTCCTGCTCGGGCCAGAGCGCTGGACTCGGACCCCTACTCTGCCAGCTGCGGGGATCCTATACACTTCACCTACACACAAACACACACATACACCCATCAATATTATACACATATATGTCGTTATATTAATATCTAATACTTTGTACTGGAAATAAACCTGCACCACTGAGGATGCAATACAGCCAGCAGTGCGTCTGTACAGATTTATAACGCCTGTCTGGAAAAAGGAAGGACTTCATTTACTTCAGGAAACTGCGTGTCGTTGCTCCGACCCTGAGACAGCGGGTTTCTGGGCTCTGGACGCCTGGCAGCTGCACTGGAGCAGTGAAGTGTCCGCTTATCATCCGCTTATCATCTGTCAGCTGGACAGTGGAGGCTACAGTCGTGTCGCATGCAGTTTTACGTCTTTGTACATATATATTTGCACACACAAGCGTGTCAACACAGCTGACGACGCGTCACGTTTGTTTAGTAGCGTCACCACGTCGCAGTGGCACCTGCCGGCGATCACCTCCCGCAGCCCCGCGGAGCCTGCAGCCTGGCACGGCGACTGACACAAGGCCTGCTGTAAAGTGCAACCAGACATACTGACTGGCCACATGCGCCCTCCACACCTCAGAGCAGACGCTGCGCGACAGTAGAGCTCGCTGCCGCTTTGCGACTGTCGTGGTCAACGAATGACATTTGATTGTAGAAGCAGCAGCTATAGAGGAGCTCACAGCCTCTGCAGTCTCAGCACAGCAGAGCCCGACCACATGCACGCACGACGACAGATGCGCACATGCGCACACACAGATGCGCAGACACAGATACACACAGACACAGATGCGCAGACACAGATACACACAGACACAGATGCGCAGACACAGATGCGCAGACACAGATACACACAGACACAGATGCGCAGACACAGATGCGCAGACACAGATACACACAGACACAGATGCGCAGACACAGATACACACAGACACAGATGCGCAGACACAGATACACACACCTGCGCGGCGCTGCTGTCGCCGGGTTGTCGTGCTTTTGGCGCTTCAGAGACACAGACCTCGGCGCGTCCGACCGGCTGCGTCTGTAATGCAGTGCAGGCGGCACATCGCTGCGCCTCCTTCCTGGGGGTATCGCGGTGTCTCTGCAATGTCTGCACTGACTGCCCGCTGCCGTCTTTACCTGCCCCGCTGATGCCCCGCTGATGCCCCTGCCCCACTGCTGCTGCCCCGCTTCCGGTCCGGTCCGCTCGCGCTCGGCCTGCCCCTCGTCACCGCCGCGAGCCGCTCAGCGCGCATCGCAACATGGCCGCCGCACTGCGCCTGCGCGCTCGCACAGTGCTGGAGCAGGGAGTCTGACCGGACTATTGCACACAGTGTGAGAAACACGCAGGACTATTGCACACAGTGTGGGAAACACGCAGGACTATTGCACACAGTGTGAGAAACACGCAGGACTATTGCACACAGTGTGGGAAACACGCAGCTCTGGAGTGGATATGGATTGTGTAGCTGTTTCTTGTCCATTCTGGAGCAGCTCCTGTCCATCTTGATTACACTATTTGAAGATCAGATACAAATGTTTTACATGTATTAAATCTTCAAGTTAAATAGAATATATTTTACCTCGTTCTAATAAGTATAGAGCGTATCCCATACCAAACTGAACAAATACATGTTTAAATGAATGAATAGATAAATGCACAGAGATTTCCCCAAGAGCACTTTCAGTGTGTGTCTTTACAACCGGTCTTGTACTTTATCACAGATGTACTCTTGTTCCCCCATTAATGTAAGATAGTGTTTTAGTGCTTTACATCATATACAGTGCATCCAGAAAATATTCACAGCGCTTCACTTTTTCCACATTGTCATGTTACAGCCTTATTCCAAAATGGATTAAATTCATTATTTTCCTCAAAATTCTACAAACAATAACCCATAATGACAACGTGAAAGAAGTTTGTTTGAAATCTTTGGAAATTTATTAAAAATAAAAAACAATAAAAGCACATGTGCATAAGTATTCACAGCCTTTGCCATGACACTCAAAATTGAGCTCAGGTGCATCCTGTTTCCGCTGATTATCCTTGAGATGTTTCTACAACTTGATTGGAGTCCACCTGTGGTAAATTCAGTTGATTGGACATGATTTGGAAAGCCACACACCTGTCTATATAAGGTCCCACAGTTAACAGTGCATGTCAGAGCACAAACCAAGCCATGAAGTCCAAGGAATTGTCTGTAGACCGCCGAGACAGGATTGTATCGAGGTACAGATCTGGGGAAGGGTACAGAAAAATGTCTGCAGCATTGAAGGTCCCAATGAGCACAGTGGCCTCCATCATCCGTAAATGGAAGAAGTTTGGAACCACCAGGACTCTTCCTAGAGCTGGCCGCCCGGCCAAACTGAGCGATCGGGGGAGAAGGGCCTTAGTCAGGGAGGTGACCAAGAACCCGATGGTCACTCTGACAGAGCTCCAGTGTGTCTCTGTGGAGAGAGGAGAACCTTCCAGAAGAACAACCATCTCTGCAGCACTCCACCAATCAGGCCTGTATGGTAGAGTGGCCAGACGGAAGCCACTCCTCAGAAAAAGGCACATGACCGCCCGCCTGGAGTTTGCCAAAAGGCACCTGAAGGACTCTCAGACCATGAGAAACAAAATTCTCTGGTCTGATGAAACAAAGATTGAACTCTTTGGCCTGAATTGCAAGCATCATGTCTGGAGGAAACCAGGCACCGCTCATTACCTGGCCAATACTATCCCTACAGTGAAGCATGGTGGTGGCAGCATCATGCTGTGGGGATGTTTTTCAGCGGCAGGAACTGGGACACTAGTCAGGATCGAGGGAAAGATGAATGCAGCAATGTACAGACATCCTTGATGAAAACCTGCTCCAGAGCGCTCTGGACCTCAGACTGGGGTGAAGGTTCATCTTCCAACAGGACAACGACCCTAAGCACACGGCCAAGATAACAAAGGAGTGGCTACAGGACATGTCCTGAATGTCCTTCAGTGGCCCAGCCAGAGCCCGGACTTGAACACGATTGAACATCTCTGGAGAGATCTGAAAATGGCTGTGCACCGATGCTCCCCATCCAACCTGATGGAGCTTGAGAGGTCCTGCAAAGAAGAATGGGAGAAACTGCCCAAAAATAGGTGTGCCAAGCTTGTAGCATCATTCTCAAAAAGACTTGAGGCTGTAATTGGTGCCAAAGGTGCTTCAACAAAGTATGTTTTTTTTTTTTTTTAATAAATTTGCAAAGATTTCAAACAAACTTCTTTCACGTTGTCATTATGGGTTATTGTTTGTAGAATTTTGAGGAAAATAATGAATTTAATCCATTTTGGAATAAGGCTGTAACATAACAAAATATGGAAAAAGTGAAGCGCTGTGAATACTTTCTGGATGCCGTGTACAAACGATGAAAATCAGGGCTAACCACTGCCTCTCGGGTCCTGAAACAGACGTCACCTGAAGGACAGGCGTCTGGGGCTCTAACTGGGTCCCAAACAAGAGCAGGTCACATCTTTTTCCATTGTTGTCACCACCACTCGTACCAGAAAAAAACAAATCGGAAAGCAAAGAACCCGGTGGCGAAAGCGAGGCTCGCAGCGTCGCACCCACAGACCGGGCCTGCAGGCGAGCGCGGCGGAGAAATGGACTCTATCAGGTCGAGTTTTGCTCTCGATTTAACATTATTTGTTTCAAGTTTTTTTTTTTTTTTTTGCTTTTGAGATTTTTTTTATTTATTTACAATTCTATACATTTTGCTTTCGATACTTTTATTTTTGATCTCAACTTCAGTTTTTTTTTTTTTTTTTTTTTTTGGTTACAATATTTTTTATTTTGAATTCGTTACTTATGGTGCTAATCTGAGAACATACTGATGTCCCATTCAGTAAACAGTGCTGCGAAACTGGTCTGTGGCTGGCAAACCTGAGTAGTTTCCTCCGAGCCATCATGCCAGATATTTTATTACATTACTACTTTGGTACAAACACTTACCCGCCAATGTGGTGGATAATCTTCTGAGATTTACTCACCAAACGGAAAATCTACCTGCATTTGGCACTTGGCGGGTGTGAATTTCGGACCCTGATTACACTGCTTTATCCAGAGCCCGCAAGTCCCGCCTTATGTCAAACTGAGGAGGTGTGGGGGGAGACATCTCACAGAGTAGGGAATTATAATCTTATCTAGATAATTACCCCACTTTGCATAAATTGTAATATTCAGTGTGACTTTGACAAAGTACACCCATGACATCAAATTGGCCAGAGTTTCTCCAGCAATCGGACAGCAATTAAGAAGTCCTTGTTTGTTTTTGAAAAGGCTGCACAATGTTGTGTGATGACAATGACAATGGTCTCAGCACTGGTAACGACACAGCTTTGTGGACAGGGATTTTATTTAGTCAAACAGCCTCTCACTCTTTCCAGTATACAGGCTGTTACACAGTTTCTCGGTTCAACAGAGCACGGCTGGAATGGTCTTGATGACTGCAGCCTCCGATGAGCTCTAGCAAAAGAAAGGCACAGACAAATAGGTTATAATAATAATAAAACGCAAGGTCCCTGAACCACCTGAGAACTAATTTCCAACTCTGAACACAATAACTTAAAAACAGCTATGCAGTTCATTAGGTCTCTATGTAAAAATCATATTTTTGTACATTTTGTATTTATTACATATAACAACAGCAAACAAACACCTTTTTCTGTGAAATTGAGAATTGTGGTTAATTGTAGCCGCAGGAACCACTGTTAAAGTCGTCTGATGCAGATAAAGCATAAAAATAACAATAACAATAATAATAATAATAATATTTAGTCAACTTTTCAGTCTACTTACCTCACTTCCCATTTAAATAAAACCCGAAGATTGGATTCTCTTTGGGACCCATTGCATCGTAAGCCAGTGCACCTACAGCTGAAACTGAAAAGAAAAGCATTGAAAGCAGATTAGTGTGGGATCAATACAGCACTAGACTGACACAGACACGATGGGTGGCTTTCTTTATGCGGGGGTCTGTATAGAGTTTCCAAAAAGCTACATAAACCATCGTGAAGAGTCGAAGAAATCGGAGAGAGATGTATGTTTCCAATCAAAGGTTTTTAATCCATGCAGCTGCAAGGAAGAGGTTCAAGAGGTGATCTGAAGAACAGTCTCAGAGAAGTCACACACTACAGGCACTGTTATGCAGAGCAGACAGGAGAGACAGAGAACAGCCCACGTCTGTCCCGGGATGAGTGCAGGTTCGGTTTCTGCCTGACAACTTAGGAAAACCCAGATATGGTTAAACCTGGAGAATTAAAGCTACGTAATGTTTAATAAAAGGGGGGTTTGTACGATGTATCGAGCCCAGATTGCTGGAGAGAACTGGTTCTTTTCAGACTCTGTCTCTCTGGGTATCAGGGTTGCACTGTGGCTCAGTACCGTATCACAGCAAGGCCGCGAGACAGTGACCTTGTTCAAACAGACACACAGGGAGAGAAATGCAGTTCATAACATCACCTCAACTCAACATTGCATATTTTTAGGGCTGTCTATTATAGGAGCTCTTTTTAATTTTTGTTTACAATGTTATCTTCACATTGATGGCTGTTCTTTTGGACCAGTCTACATTGTTTCTCAGCTCAATATCCCACTGTTAATCAATCCATTTAGGCCCAATACACAGTTATTGATGATGAATTGTCACAGGTTTCACTCACTGCTGTAGAGCACGCCAACAATGAACAGGATGGTCATAGTCTTCATGGCGTCTCTGGGTGCTTCAGTGTTGTCATGCTGAGGAGCAGAGTCTCTTTCTTTATGCAGGAGATCTCACAGCTCACTCCCTCATTCTACGGCCACAGGGGTTGTGACGTAATAGTTTGCATAATTATGAAGCAAAGCAGCTGAGATGTGTCTTGTTGTTATAATTTGATAATTTCCCCTCATTCAGTGCTGCAGGCAGCAGAGTTTAATTTTACATCACAAAACATACAGGATATTCCAATGAGGAAGACCATTACACCAGTGTCACATTATTTGTGCATCAACACACTCCCATACACTAAAAGATGGCATGGCATCTGTCAGTGGGTGGGATATATTAGGCAGCAAGTGAACATTTTGTCAGTGGTCAGTATCTATCAAAAGTGTCCAAGGAAGGAAAAGCGGTGAACCGGCGACAGGGTCATGGGCGGCCAAGGCTCATTGACCCGTGTGGTCCGATCCAACAGACGAGCTACTGTAGCTCAAATTGCTGAAAAAGTGAATGCTGGTTCTGATAGAAAGGTGTCAGACACACAGTGCATCGCAGTTTGTTGCGTATGGGGCTGCGTAGCCGCAGACCAGTCAGGGTGCCCATGCTGACCCCTGTCCACTGCCGAAAGCGCCTACAATGGGCACGTGAGCATCAGAACTGGACCACGGAGCAATGGAAGAAGGTGGTCTGGTCTGATGAATCACGAGTTCAAGGTGTTGACTTGTCCTCCAAATTCCCCAGATCTCAATCCAATCGAGCATCTGTGGGATGTGCTGGACAAACAAGTCCGATCCATGGAGGCCCCACCTCGCAACTTACAGGACTTAAAGGATCTGCTGCTGACGTCTTGGTGCCAGATACCACAGCACACCTTCAGAGGTCTAGTGGAGTCCATGCCTCGACGGGTCAGGGCTGTTTTGGCGGCAAACGGGGGACCTACACAATATTAGGCAGGTGGTCATAATGTTATGGCTGATCGGTGTAATTATATATATTATTGTTAAAATGACGTACACAGTGGATCACACATGTTTTCTTGCATATGATATAAAAGCTTATACATTCTGCATGAATGTTGAAAGTTAATGTAAATTAACTAAATTGCTAAATTAATGCTCAATTAATTGTTAAATATTGAATAGTTTCTGTTTTATGCTTCTAAAAGGCTATAACGATTCTTTGGCTAGAAAAAGTCATTATTAGAAACGCAACGATGGATGTCATTCTGTCACAACAAGTGCACTTAGTCTAGAAGGAATTAAAAGATAATATACATTCCTTTAGTGTGAATTTAGTTCAAAAACGTCACCTCATTCCCTTTCTTTCTTCATTTTACTACATTATTTATGATCACAGTTGGAGAGTTATCTCTGACAGTATGTGGTCATATTTTGAAATAGTGAGCTGATGTGCAGTATATTTATTGCAGTAGTAGTGCTATTCTGCACATGATTTGCAAATATCATTAAGCTAAATTAAATGACATGAATACATTAATTTTTAATGTCCTGTAATGTTGTCCTGTCTTGTTGGAGACCATGCTATACCTATTATTGACTTATCCTGTCAGGTGGCTAATACACAATCCTCATGTGTATCACCCTGAGTGTCAATATTTTCTCCCCAAAGGGCTACCTATGGACGTACATTAGGGCAGAGACATGACAGCCTACTTTAGTCAAATTTATGTAACCAAATGTGGTTGAAATTACTTTGCTCCTCAGGAAGGAAAATGCTGTATTTGTGTGACACGTTGTACTTGCCCTGAAGATAACATCAATCAATTAAATTATATTACAGTAAGCAAAAACTGTATGATGTTGCTGTGCTGGTAGAGAGGACAGCTTTATAGCAGGGGTTCTCAAGCTTTGTCAAAGTGAGCCTCCTGGAGCAATGACAGACAATTGTCAAACATATTGTTGTATTGTTAAAGTATGGGGAGGCGCAGTCACCTTTGTAAAATAATGTAATTATTTAAATGTTTAATATGTGTAAATCTGCTCTCCCAATTCTGGTGGCTACTTTAATTATTAGTTCCTAATGCATTTCTGTCGGAGAGGTTACTTCAATCAGTTATTGTCTTTTGTTTATTTAAATCGACTACTTTCTTTAGAATTATTCAATCAGCTATTGCCTTTACATTAATTAATTGAGCCACTGCCTTCTAGGATTTTTTATCAGCTTAAACAGTTACACAGTTTAAAGGTTGTGTGTTTTGGGGCTCAGGAATTTGATTAAGGACTTAAAACAATGTCTTTGATAAACATCTGCTGCCTATAGAATGCAGACCAGCAGCAATTAACACAAAATACTTCAACATCTGCAACAAACTTAGCTCTATGTAAATTATTGTGCATGTGGTAAACTATTTTGTACAACTATTCTAATAAGATGTAATCACTTCCAATTAATAAGACCTACCTATCGTCTTTCTGCAAAACTTGTATTTATGATTTTCTGTAATAAACTTGTTACTTCTTCATGGGGATTTACTAAAACCACTACAAAAGACTACCCCATGCTATTTTCAATGCTAAATTATCTGAGGCTAGACTAGGCAACTCCAGTCCTGAACATAAGAAAGTTTACAAACGAGAGGAAGCCATTCGCCCCATCGTGAAAGAAGTGCAGAGAGCTGACTTCGAGAGTTTTTGAGAGGAAGGGGAGTAGGGAGACAGGGCGGTAGTTCTGAGGAGAGGTGGCGTCAAGGGTAGGTCTCTTGAGCAGTGGGATGACAGCAGCTTGTTTAAATGCAGAGGGGAAACAGCCAGAGAGGAGTGAGGAGATGAGGAGGGAGGAGATGAAGGGGAGAAGATCAGGAGCGGTCGCTTGGAGGAGGTGAGTAGGGAGAGGGTCCAGGGCACACGTGGTGGGTTTGTCACCGAAAAGGAGAGAGGAAAGTTCAGAGTCCGAGAGGTGAGAATGAAGAAAAGGAAGATTGATTAGTAGGAGATTTAGGCGGGATGGGAGTGGAGGAGGATCTGTTGAAGATCTTGCGGATGTCTGATCTTGGAGGAGAAGAAGGAGGCAAATTAATCTGCAGAGAGAGAGAGAGAGAGGAAGGGGGAGGTTAAAGCAGCATGGTAACTTAACTAAGTTAAGTTGAAACCATAGACCTTTAAAATAGTTCCATAACACATTTATTTTACAGGTGATTTAATTTGAGGATAATACAAACAAAAATAAATCTACTGTGTTAAGGAATCTGATAAATATCCCATTCATTCTGAATCAAGTGTTTTAGATTTTCTTTAAATTAAGATTAATAATATTTGCAAATCATGTGCAAATTAATTAACATTTTTTTTTTTTTTTACATAAGTTCGACCAATTTATTGTTAGCTGTATTAAACAAAAACATTGTGTACTTACTTGTTCAAATCAAATTATGACTTATTGTCCCATTCAAGAGTCAGGACTACTCACCACCACTGTTGCTGTGCTGGTGGAGAGGACTATTTTATAGCAGGGGTTCTCAAGCTTCGTCAAAGTGAGCCTCCTGGAGCAATGACAGACAATGACTGCGCCTCCCCATGGTTTACTAAAACAATACAACAATTTGTTGCAAAATGATGAATTTTGTGGAACTGGGAATAGACACCCCTATGCCACAGGTTTGTGTCTTTGATCAGGTTGTTAGCTTTCCAAGGGTTGCTTTCTAATATTTTAAAAAAAGTCCCCAAAACCATTTTAGGTCCAATTGATAGTAGAAAGGGTCCCTTTCTAAAGTAAAATAGTGTTATGCTGGTGAACAATTTGTGGAACTGGAAATACATACCCAAATTAAGTATTAAGTATTACGTATTTTTCTGTTTTGGATGCCTTTGTTTTACCCAGTCCCAAAATAAGGCTGCCACCTTTCTTTGGAAGATGATTTACAACTATTGCTGTCTAAAGTGCAACCCTGAATCCCCCGACTTTGTGCCTTGAGGAAGCAAACGCACCCCTCCCACTGATATATAGGAATAATTAATATCATACTGAATTACTCTATCTTTGGTTTGTGTAACGTTTCTTAAATGGTTGTAAAGTGTTATTTTAGCTGTTCCCATTTCTACTGTTTTTGAGCTCAAAGTGTACACTTTGGAAATTCATACTGATTTCTATATTGATCAAATCCCTACTTTCTTATTCATAATTTTGCAACACATTGTTGTATTGTTTTATTTTAATCCGGGGAGGCGCAGACATTGTCTGTCATTGCTCCAGGAGGCTCACTTTGACGAAGCTTGAGAACCCCTGCTATAAAGCTGTCCTCTCTACCAGCACAGCAACATCATACAGTTTTTGCTTACTGTAATATAATTTAATTGATTGATGTTATCTTCAGGGCAAGTACAACGTGTCACACAAATACAGCATTTTCCTTCCTGAGGAGCAAAGTAATTTCAACCACATTTGGTTACATAAATTTGACTAAAGTAGGCTGTCATGTCTCTGCCCTAATGTACGTCCATAGGTAGCCCTTTGGGGAGAAAATATTGACACTCAGGGTGATACACATGAGGATTGTGTATTAGCCACCTGACAGGATAAGTCAATAATAGGTATAGCATGGTCTCCAACAAGACAGGACAACATTACAGGACATTAAAAATTAATGTATTCATGTCATTTAATTTAGCTTAATGATATTTGCAAATCATGTGCAGAATAGCACTACTACTGCAATAAATATACTGCACATCAGCTCACTATTTCAAAATATGACCACATACTGTCAGAGATAACTCTCCAACTGTGATCATAAATAATGTAGTAAAATGAAGAAAGAAAGGGAATGAGGTGACGTTTTTGAACTAAATTCACACTAAAGGAATGTATATTATCTTTTAATTCCTTCTAGACTAAGTGCACTTGTTGTGACAGAATGACATCCATCGTTGCGTTTCTAATAATGACTTTTTCTAGCCAAAGAATCGTTATAGCCTTTTAGAAGCATAAAACAGAAACTATTCAATATTTAACAATTAATTGAGCATTAATTTAGCAATTTAGTTAATTTACATTAACTTTCAACATTCATGCAGAATGTATAAGCTTTTATATCATATGCAAGAAAACATGTGTGATCCACTGTGTACGTCATTTTAACAATAATATATATAATTACACCGATCAGCCATAACATTATGACCACCTGCCTAATATTGTGTAGGTCCCCCGTTTGCCGCCAAAACAGCCCTGACCCGTCGAGGCATGGACTCCACTAGACCTCTGAAGGTGTGCTGTGGTATCTGGCACCAAGACGTCAGCAGCAGATCCTTTAAGTCCTGTAAGTTGCGAGGTGGGGCCTCCATGGATCGGACTTGTTTGTCCAGCACATCCCACAGATGCTCGATTGGATTGAGATCTGGGGAATTTGGAGGACAAGTCAACACCTTGAACTCGTGATTCATCAGACCAGACCACCTTCTTCCATTGCTCCGTGGTCCAGTTCTGATGCTCACGTGCCCATTGTAGGCGCTTTCGGCAGTGGACAGGGGTCAGCATGGGCACCCTGACTGGTCTGCGGCTACGCAGCCCCATACGCAACAAACTGCGATGCACTGTGTGTCTGACACCTTTCTATCAGAACCAGCATTCACTTTTTCAGCAATTTGAGCTACAGTAGCTCGTCTGTTGGATCGGACCACACGGGTCAATGAGCCTTGGCCGCCCATGACCCTGTCGCCGGTTCACCGCTTTTCCTTCCTTGGACACTTTTGATAGATACTGACCACTGACAAAATGTTCACTTGCTGCCTAATATATCCCACCCACTGACAGATGCCATGCCATCTTTTAGTGTATGGGAGTGTGTTGATGCACAAATAATGTGACACTGGTGTAATGGTCTTCCTCATTGGAATATCCTGTATGTTTTGTGATGTAAAATTAAACTCTGCTGCCTGCAGCACTGAATGAGGGGAAATTATCAAATTATAACAACAAGACACATCTCAGCTGCTTTGCTTCATAATTATGCAAACTATTACGTCACAACCCCTGTGGCCGTAGAATGAGGGAGTGAGCTGTGAGATCTCCTGCATAAAGAAAGAGACTCTGCTCCTCAGCATGACAACACTGAAGCACCCAGAGACGCCATGAAGACTATGACCATCCTGTTCATTGTTGGCGTGCTCTACAGCAGTGAGTGAAACCTGTGACAATTCATCATCAATAACTGTGTATTGGGCCTAAATGGATTGATTAACAGTGGGATATTGAGCTGAGAAACAATGTAGACTGGTCCAAAAGAACAGCCATCAATGTGAAGATAACATTGTAAACAAAAATTAAAAAGAGCTCCTATAATAGACAGCCCTAAAAATATGCAATGTTGAGTTGAGGTGATGTTATGAACTGCATTTCTCTCCCTGTGTGTCTGTTTGAACAAGGTCACTGTCTCGCGGCCTTGCTGTGATACGGTACTGAGCCACAGTGCAACCCTGATACCCAGAGAGACAGAGTCTGAAAAGAACCAGTTCTCTCCAGCAATCTGGGCTCGATACATCGTACAAACCCCCCTTTTATTAAACATTACGTAGCTTTAATTCTCCAGGTTTAACCATATCTGGGTTTTCCTAAGTTGTCAGGCAGAAACCGAACCTGCACTCATCCCGGGACAGACGTGGGCTGTTCTCTGTCTCTCCTGTCTGCTCTGCATAACAGTGCCTGTAGTGTGTGACTTCTCTGAGACTGTTCTTCGGATCACCTCTTGAACCTCTTCCTTGCAGCTGCATGGATTAAAAACCTTTGATTGGAAACATACATCTCTCTCCGATTTCTTCGACTCTTCACGATGGTTTATGTAGCTTTTTGGAAACTCTATACAGACCCCCGCATAAAGAAAGCCACCCATCGTGTCTGTGTCAGTCTAGTGCTGTATTGATCCCACACTAATCTGCTTTCAATGCTTTTCTTTTCAGTTTCAGCTGTAGGTGCACTGGCTTACGATGCAATGGGTCCCAAAGAGAATCCAATCTTCGGGTTTTATTTAAATGGGAAGTGAGGTAAGTAGACTGAAAAGTTGACTAAATATTATTATTATTATTATTGTTATTGTTATTTTTATGCTTTATCTGCATCAGACGACTTTAACAGTGGTTCCTGCGGCTACAATTAACCACAATTCTCAATTTCACAGAAAAAGGTGTTTGTTTGCTGTTGTTATATGTAATAAATACAAAATGTACAAAAATATGATTTTTACATAGAGACCTAATGAACTGCATAGCTGTTTTTAAGTTATTGTGTTCAGAGTTGGAAATTAGTTCTCAGGTGGTTCAGGGACCTTGCGTTTTATTATTATTATAACCTATTTGTCTGTGCCTTTCTTTTGCTAGAGCTCATCGGAGGCTGCAGTCATCAAGACCATTCCAGCCGTGCTCTGTTGAACCGAGAAACTGTGTAACAGCCTGTATACTGGAAAGAGTGAGAGGCTGTTTGACTAAATAAAATGCCTGTCCACAAAGCTGTGTCGTTACCAGTGCTGAGACCATTGTCATTGTCATCACACAACATTGTGCAGCCTTTTCAAAAACAAACAAGGACTTCTTAATTGCTGTCCGATTGCTGGAGAAACTCTGGCCAATTTGACGTCATGGGTGTACTTTGTCAAAGTCACACTGAATACTGTATTCTCTGACTTTAACAACAGGTGACCCACATTGTTTTCTGTTGCATGTGGCTCCCATAGTCTGTGGCATTGAATGTTGCCTGTAAACATGTTGGTTGTTTCAAGAGACAGCAGAGTTCCATCTTTTCTGCAGTTCCCACAGTTCTCTATTCAAGAAAAAAGGCACTCCACAGTTCATGGCAATGTAATAAAACATACAAAAATAAACAGAAGTAACAAAAACAAACGGCAAAACCATCTATCACTAGAGAGCAGAACTGAATAACAGTAAAAACCGTATCGGGTAATACAAAGAGGCTGCACAAACTGTCAGCAGTCCTCAAGTTGGAAGGCAGACTGAGTGCGTTGCTGTGTGCATCCTCTCTGCACGGACATGGACTGCTCTACCCCCCATTGCACTGGTTAACATTTAAACTGCAAAGCACCTGTTGACAACGAATAACACTCAAGCAGTTACAGTAAAAAAAAACATTTCATAATACTGATGTAATACTGTGTTCAACTGTCACGGATGGTGTTAATGAGCTTAATTATCACTAATTATGTTATTCACTTACATTGGTTTATTCACTTGCTTATTATCTCTGTTGTGAAACGCAGATCTTGTTCTTTCTTGTTTACTTCATTATTATTCTGCTTATTGTCTGCGTTGTAAAACATTGTTATCTTACGGTTTCTTTATTGTCTGCATTGTGTGAGGAAAAGGGGCCGGGACCCTTTGAAATCATGTCCGCCGGGCCAGGCCTCTGCATTGTCCAGAAAGCACTGCTCTGGCATTAGAGTATTTTTAATCTGACTTCTGATTAGTCAGTTATGTTTAACGGCCTGTAAAAGGTCTGGATTCTAACTGGGAAGGTCACACGAGTTAGAGATCAGATGTGACCTAGGATGACGATGTAGTAGAGGGAACGAGAGAGGTGGCAGGGTGTAGTGAATAAAAACAGAGTTTGTTGAGTACTATATTTAGTGTTCAAGCACAAAGCCTAAGAGGAGCCTCTTGGGGGCCCTAAGCAGGATTTGTTTTGGCCCCCCCCCTCCCTTTTTTTCCCTGATCCAATTTTGTACAATGACATACGTTTAGTGGTTTATACATTTTTGCCCCAGGCTCAGTTACAGTCCGCAGCACCCCATCAGGTGTAGAGTGTAGACATCTGTCAGTCAAAGAACCTGACTGATATTTGTTGCTTTGCAGGTTTAAATAAGTCTATGTAGACCAGGGGTTCTCAAACTTTGTCAAAATGAGCCTCCCTGAGCAATGACAAACAATGTATGTGCCTCCTCATAGTTTATACAACAATATTTTGCAAAATAATGAATTAAAGTAGGGATTTGATCAAAGTGAGTTGCAGATAAGCTATACATTTTGAGATCAAAAACAGTAGAAATGGAAACCGCTAAAATAAAAATGCACATCCATTTAAGAAACATGACACAACCCAATCATAGAGTAATTCAGTATAATATTCATTATTCCTGCCTTATCAGTGGGAGGGGTGTGTTTGTTTCCTCATTGCACAGTAATGGGATACGGGGTTGCACTTTAGACGTATATATTTATTTATATATTTTTAAAACTGAAACTAGCCTTCCGTGTCACACTCCTGCACCCCCTTGTACCCCCCCACAGTTTGATAGACCAAACTACATTAGCCTAATCCTGTTTGCTGATTTTAACTTACTAGGTAATTAGATAACTTGATTATTGATGCTGCAGGTAGTAGTGTTATAGCACATGCAAAACAAAAGTAAAGTAACGAGAAAATAATAATATATAATAATGAATATAGCCAGAGTCAGTGTCATCTGTGAGTACATGTTGTTTATTTGACTTGGTGTATTGATGCTGGTATAGTGTTTTCATTATTTTCGCATGGTTTGATATTCTTTGTTCTGTTTAACCTTGCCTTGCTGTCAGTAGTTTCTTGGTAACACGTTTGTTGAGGTTTGATTAACTTGTTTTCACCTGTTATCTTTAATTTTGCACCGTGGTAGTTGTTCTTTCTCAGCTTGTGCATAAGAGATATGAGAACTGGAAAGTTCATCTTTTACTGCAGACTAGATTGGGGTTCAATTGGTATTTGACACTAAATATTAACTATTGTTGAGATTGGCTTTAACCTTTTGTAGTTTAACGGTATAAAAAAAATTGTACAGTGTGCCTACTATTTTTCTTAATTTAATTGAAGAATACAAGTTGTAGGGAATATTTTGGGTATTAATCTGAAAAGAGGTCGCTCTTATCTAATCATAAAGAGGGTGGTGTAATCAAACAGAGGTCAAGGAGACACCTGTGTTAGCTTTGCGCTTGTGGCTAACGAGCCCACCCATCGCCACATATGGAAGAAAATAAAAACGACCTATGATTTAACATCAGTAAAACACCCTGCGTGGATAAGGTAATGGGGGGGCAGCAATCAGCCCCAGTAGGTACGCAGGCGGAAGGTATTTCCACACTGACCCGCCAGTGTAACTCGTCTATCTGTGCGGACTGGGCCAAACCAGGTGTCATGACGAATCCTGCACCCCCTGGCTGTAGTGCATCTCCGAGCAGTCACCTTGAGCTGGCACTTGAACACCAGGGGTTGCCAAATATTTCAACATGTAGACTGAAGTATTTGTCATGCCGTTTTCTCTTGGGATGGGGATGACAAATATTACAGCAGGTATACTGAAATATCTGTCACCCCATCGTCTAGCAATTTGAACCTTTATTTTTACACTGGCGTTGGTATACTGAAATATTTGGCACCAATCTAGAGGGGTCTGCGCATGTGTGAAATCTAGGGATGCACGGTATTCAGGGGATGTAGGATTCGTCATAACACCTGTGCGCTGGAATGGGGGAAACTGGGGAAAGGTATACAATGAAAATGGAAAAATAGTTATTCTGGGCTTTCAGCAACTTGTTTTAAATGAAAATTGTTAATAATGCAAATAAACTTTTTTTTTTTTAATAATTTGTTATACTGAACAGAATTTGTAAAAGTAATAGTGTCGTTAAGGTACAATAGAGCTACAATAGTTTCATGCTGGGGAACTATTTCTGGAACTGGAAATAGACACCCAAACTGGTGTCCCTGTTGCTTCCATTTGCTCTATTAATGAGATTAGCTTCCCAATGCTTGCTTGATGTTTCAAAGTCCCAGAATCATTTTAAGTCCTTTTCATAGTAGAAAGGGTCCCCTTTTACAGTACAACAGTACAACTGTGTAGTGATTTATGGAACTGGGAATCCACACCCAAACTGGTGTCCCCCATGCCACAATATTGTATTTGTGATCCGAAGCTGGCTTTCTAATATTTAAAAGAAAGTTCCCAAAACCATTCCTGCTACCTTTGGTAGGAGAGAGGTTCCCCTTTAAGCCTACAGTAGAGTTATGCTGGGGTACATCCCAACCCAATAAATAATACCCTTTTATACCATTTCAGCTCAGCTCCAACCCCTCACTGTCCCGCTGTGCAGCTGCACAGGTACACTTCCATCTATTTTTGAAACCACTTATCCTGGGTTGCTGTGATCCCGGCAGGCACAGGGCGCAAGGCAGGAATACACCCAGGACGGGACGCCAGGCCATCGCTGGGCAACACACACACATATACATACCTACAGGGCAATTTATCACCTCGAGCCAGGATTCAAATCTGGGACCCCCAGAGACCACAGCACTAACCACCGCGTCACCATGCCACCCAGGTACACATTAAGTGCAACTTAAGTGTTTCAGGTGGTGATCACTGCAAGACGGGTGTAAATCCATGTGTGTGTAGCTTTGTAATTTGTACATAGTCTGTCTTGTATCTTGAGGTATGAATCTGTCTCCCCGCCACTTTTGATTATTTATTTCTTAGCAGACGCCCTTATCCAGGGTGACTTACAAAATGTGTTCTTGGGGAGTGAATGTCCTATAAACAGTCCAGAGCTTCTCATTGCCAGGCGGCCCTGTTCGTGTCAGAGCTGGTGTTTTCGTTGCGCGGGCTCACACACAATTCAATTGGAATTTTGAAAAATAGTGCACTTTGCCTCCTGTGATGAAATTGAATTTATCAAAAGCACTCAATATAGTTTTTCAAACAGTTTTCTGTTCAATATCAACCTCTTATCGTTGAACGTGTATCAGTATATTTGATTGGAAAGTAGAATATCCATTTCACACAGTCCCAAGGGCGTTGTGCTTGTGAACGTTGTGCAGTAGAAACTGCTGACAGTGAAAACAGCCCAGTAGTGCAGTACAGATTGGTTAAACATTAAACATGATCTGACAGAATGCAAAATAACTGTAGAGTCTGTTTCAGTTTCAGCATGAGATTTAAAGAACCGTCTTAGAGGGAAAATAAGGAAGAGGAAGAGTAGGACATTTCCTACAACGTGGTTAACTGTGCATGTCAACTATTTTCTTTTTTGGTTGTTTTTTTGCTGTGGGATTCTAAATAAACTAAGTTGCTTTTATGGTGGAATTTCTTACTCCATTTCTCTCCCTCTTGTCATTCGAGGTCAAATGAGTGAAGTGAAGTCAAGGCTTTCTCCTGAGGAGCGCAGGCAGCTGAGCTCCCTGTTTGATGACATGCAGTTCAGCCTGCTCTACAAGGCCAGTGTCCATGGCTTTAATGCACGGGAATTTCACAACAAATGTGACAAACAAGGTCCCACTGTCACTGTTGCCTACAACAGCTCAGGCTTCATCTTCGGAGGATACACCAGCAGGATGTTCTCTCAGACTGGGCAGCACCTCCCTGATGAGAGAGCATTTCTTTTCAGCTTCAAGCGTGGGAGCCCAGAGACCCCCCCACTTCGAGTGCCTGTTGTGGATCCACAGTATGGCATCACTGATGACAGCAGCGGTCCAAATTTTATGGGAGAACTTTTGTTTCTTTATAACCACACAGCTTCAGTTTACAGCAACCCTGTGAAATACTACACCTTTAATGCACAGGAGCTATTTGGCAATGACCCGAGTCTCACCGAGTGCGAAGTGTATCGAGTGGAAGGTAAGTCAATTTAAACCTTCAGACCTGTTTTTGCAGACTGTCCTGCAGTTCAGTACTAATGACTTTAGGTGACAAGTTGAGGCTCTGAAGCTCTTATTGGGATCTTAAAATGGCTGATAGAGTGCTGGGTGTAGATGCCACTTGCTGAAATATTAAGTGAAGTTGAATGAATTAAATTAAGTTACAGAGTTCAGGGTATCTGTGATAAATAGGGCCTTGTGTTTTATGTGATTTGTGTTTTTCAACTGCTGTGCCTTAGATTTCCCTCTAACCTCACCAGTTATAGTAATTTAATTCACAGTTAAGATCTCAACAGATTGAACTTTGACTAATTAGGAAAATAACTAATTACAGTTAGTATAAATGGTAAAAAAAACATTGATAATTTAAAAGACCTAGGAAGAGAGGAAAGTTCAGAGAACTTATTTTTATTTATTAGCACCAAGATCGACAACGTTTGTAAATCCATCCTAAATACTCCTGTTTCATTTTTTTCTCCTCTTAGTACTTTTAGTTTCTTGGGTATTTCTTTTTCAAATTTCTCCTTACTTTACCTGGTTTCTCTTGGTAATGAGGTATCAAAAATGAAGGTTGTGACTTCCATAGTTGATCCTATTCCAACTTCCAAATTCATGTTTGCACTGAAACGGCATTAGTTAAGGTCACAAATGACTTGTTAATAGCTTCGGACTCTGGTTGTCTTTCAATTTTGATCCTTATTGATCTCAGTGCCGCTTTTGACACTGTAGATCATTCCATTTTACTCACTCGTCTTGAGACAGTTTTTGGTGTTACTGATACTGTATTAAACTGGTTCTTATCTCTCTGATCGTTGGCAGTATGTTTCTTTGGGTGGATGTAGGTCCAAAGTTAGTTTGGTAAATTGTGGTGTTCCTCAAGGATCGATTTTGGGTCCAATACTTTTTAGCATTTACATGTTTCCCCTTGGTCACCTTTTAAGACCTTTTGGTCTTAATTAACATTTTTACGCAGATGACACCCAGATTTACATCCAATCAAAACCTGGTGATTTTGTGGCTGTTGCTTTTCTTGAACATTGCATTACTGAGATAAAAAAATTGATGTCTCTAAATTTTCAAAATTGAAAAATTTGGGGGTGATATTTGATGCAAATTTAACATTTGATCCTCATGTCAAGAATACTATTAAAACATAATTCTTCCATCTCAGAAACATTGCAAGACTGCACCCCATGTTATCGTTCTCTGTGGCTGAAAAACTGATCAATACTTTAGTTTTTTCTCGTATTGACTATTGTAATGCTTTACTTGTAGGGGTCTCTAAATCTACCTTAAATAAGTTGCAGTTTGTGCAAAACTCTGCTGCTAGAATCTTGACTAGGACCAGGACAAGTGATCACATCACTCCAATTTTGTAGTCCTTGCACTGCCTGTCTGTCAAGTTTCGTGTTGACTTTAAAATTCTCATGCTTACCTATAAGGCTTTACATGGTTGGGCCCCTAAATATTTGTCTGAACTTTTAACCCCCTACACTCCAATGCATGATCTCTGCTCCTCTGAATCTGTTTTTAACTCTTCCTCTTACTCATCTACATTCTATGGGTGATAGAGCTTTCTCTTCTTTTGCTCCAAAATTGTGGAACTCTCTCCCTTCTGAGGTTAGACATGCTGAATCTTTTAGTATTTTTAAAACTTCTCTTAAAACTAATTTTTTTAGGATTGCTTTTGGGTGATTATTATGTGATTTATTATGTATTCTTTTTTTAAATTATTCTGATTGTATGTTTTCCTTGTTTTTATTTTTGTATTTTAATGTATTTTTTATTTTTTCTTCTAAAGCGCTTTGAGATGCAACTTTTAAAGGTGCTATAGAAAATATTTTTTTATTATTATTATGATGAAAAAGAAACTTGATCGCTGCAGTGGATTTTATCTCTCCTGAGGCTCGGCACTCTTCTTTGGTGGTGTTGGTGGTGGCGAGACTGTGACTGTGTAGTGACAGATACACAAATGAAATTGCAATTTATCCCTCCATGTGGACCATGGATCCCAATGTGGGCCTAGGTGGCCCCCGGACACTGGCCTATATGTGAGTGCCAATGGCACTCCATTTCTACACATTTTTCCACAATATTTCTCTGGTCTGCTCTCGAGTCTGTCCTCACTTATGTCTTTGTTGCCTTTCCCTTGCAAGTCGTGGACGAGCTCCTGGAGACGCCCTGGAGGAGTGTTCAGTGGGAGGCCGAGTGAGTGACCTTGTTTCCTGGGAAACAGATGACAAGGATGTCCACCTGGCAGATGGCTGGACTTCAGAGAGTTTAAATGACTTAAGACAGAGAACTGGTCTTTCATTGCACAGTATCTGTCAGAAACCTTAAGACCTGTGCAAGGTTCAGACACAGGCTTTACCAGTAGCAATGATGGGACCAGAGTCTTAGTGGTCCTGTCACTGCCATTCAGAGTGAGATGTTCTTTGTTTTGCTTTTTTGTGTTATGCTGAAGTCCAAATGAAAGAGGCTTATTAAAGAGGATTACATTTCCTGCAACTGCTCCCCATTACTATAAAACAATTACTCCATGCATTCCATGAACATTGCTCTGTCTTCACACAGGAGAAGACAATAGCTGATGGACTCCATCAAGAGCTACAAGACAATGGTCAGTTCTGTGTCTCAGACCCATGTTCTGCTCATTGGGCCAGTGGGAGCCGGGAAATCCAGCTTCTTCAACTCCGTCAACTCGGTCTTCCGAGGTCACGTGACCAGCCAGGCCATGTCAGGAAGTTCCTCCAGAAGCCTGACCACACAGGTACCAGGGTGCGGTGGGTGTGGTCTCTGATTGTGGAGGTCGGTGCTCTGGGAAGTCTTTGGGTCCGGTCAGCAGCAGGTCAGAGGGTCTCATGAAGGGGGTTTCAGTATAAATAGGTATGGTCTTAGGACTGAAATCAGTTGGACATTGGGAGAAGGTGTACAGTGGGTGAGGCTTAATGACCAAGGAGTGGGGGAGGGTTTAGAATGTAGGAGAGGATTTGGATGAGAGGATAGAATCCAATATTTCCCTGATCTAAACTGTGTTGAAGCTCCATCTGTAGTTCTTGGCTACTGAGGAAAACCCAGCCTCTTGAATCTGCATAATACTGAAAGGGATAACTCAGTGACAATCTGCTATTATTAACCAGACCATTCAAGACCATTTCTCTTTTCCAGTTTCGGACCTATTCAGTCAGGGATGGGTGGAAAGGCAAAGCAGTGCCAATCGCCCTGTGTGACACCATGGGACTGGAGGAGGCCACAGAGGCGGGGCTTGATTTGGACGACCTTAGCAGCATTCTGAAGGGCCACATGCCGGACAGGTACCAGGTGAGGGCAGCCTGCAGGGGCAGTGCAGCACACCTGAGAACATGTGAACATAGATTAGAATTAATTCACAGAGTGTACAATTGAATCAAATAATTATAATTTTTGTATCCATGCTTCAACGCAGCGGTGCAGTGAAGGAGCATTAACCTCCCTCTCCGTCTGTCCCCAGTTCAATCCCTCCTTCCCCCTGCGGTCACACAGCCCAGGATTTCGGGCCTCCATCTCACTGAAAGACAAGATCCACTGTGTTGCTTTTGTGATGGACGCCTGCAAAGTGAAGATCATGTCTCCTAAACTGGAGGAGAAAATGAGCACCATGCGCCAGAAGATCAACCAGCTTGGTGAGCTCCAGAAGCATTGAGCAGAGCACAGCGCCTGCATGAGGCTCGCTTTCAAGCACGATGCAGCCTCTGTTATATTAGATTCAGACTGACAACGACTGCTTCATGTCACACTAAAAACACCTGTGTGTTGTCCTTGTAAACTTCCCTGTATGTCTTTCTGTGGCCATCAGCTGCGTTCTGATTTTTGTGACTGTGAACATAGCTGAACCAGCTGACTCTTCAGACAAGCCATCAGTAATGGTATTGAATGACGAGTGGCAAAGCTGAATTTAGGGTTCATCAGGTAGCAATTTATTTGTATTAGCTGGGAACATTATATAAACCTTATTGTGTGGGACGCTATTGATTACACTGACTTGAGGAAGTCAAAACCTTTTCTACGTCATACTAGATTCTCTACGTTGGCCTCTTTAGTACATGCTACTTAAGAACATGCGTTAGCTAATGTTCTACAAACGGTACACGGCATGAACCTGCTCCTGAGTTCCCAGCGTCACAGATAAGGTTTCTAGAGAGGAGGACTGAGGTCACACAGTGGAATGCAGTGCTTTACTATCTTGTTGCTCTTTCATTGAATGTAAAGTGTGAAAGAAAATCTTTAACCTGTGCCAGGGGTTAACTGCTTGCCTAATGGTGCCCATCCGTGCCGTGTCCCCCAGGTGTCCCCCAGATGGTGCTGCTGACAAAGGTGGACGAGGCCTGTCCTGAGGTTGCGGAGAACACAAGTAATGTGTACCACAGCAGATACATTCAGAAGAAGGTGAGAATTATTTCCCGTTTCCTCGCTGTTGTCCCCAGACGGCACACGCTAGTGTCTGGAGTTTCTGCCATGACGCCCCACTGTGAGCGCAGCCCAGTTCTGACAGGTAATCCACTGTCTCATGGAACGCATTGTACATTTCTTCCGTGCTCCCGTCTTATTTTGTCTCTTTCCTCTTGTCATTCCTTCTCTGTCTTCTGTCAGTCATTCCTCTATTCACTTTTTCTCATTATTCTACTCCTTCTTTCCTACCTTCTGGAAAGCACTCCGAAGCAAGATCAAAGTGCTGTTGCTGCTTATTTATTTCTTTAATTAACCTTGTCTTTCAGTTCTCCACGATTCCTGCTTTCATGCATGAGAGTGGGCCTACCACCAGGGTTATACACACCACGGTTATTCCATGGGTTATGTGCCGGGCTGCAGCCAGGGCAGGGCTCAGCGTGTTTGTCTTTTTCTGTTTTCTCACAGATCCACGAGGCCGGGGCGTGCCTGGGAATTCCCGTCTCCTACATCCTTCCCATCCGCAACTACTCCACAGAGCTGGAGCTGGACACCAACACCGACATCCTGATACTGAGCGGGCTCGTGCAAATGCTGCGCTTCACTGATAACTACTTCGGTGACATTGGCTTTGAGGAAACGTGTGACTAGAATCCAGAGCTTCTAGAACAGGGCTTCCCAACTTCACACTCAGTGAGACCCCATATGCACACCCCCAAAATGCTTCAGCATGTCTTTTTATCATGAATATTGCATTGCTATACTAATTAATGCAGTTTATGCTTTAAAATTAAGTTCTACATAAAATTATAAATATGATAAAATGATTATATTTACAAACATTAAAGGAAAAAAATCACACTTGGAAACCAGTGTTCTAGAAGTATCCAGTAACCAGGCCATTTTCTGGCTGGACATGTGAGTGGATCGATGTAGAAGCTACTTCAGCACACTTACATAGCAGCCACCACACTTTCTGTAACTTGGCAAGATGCTCACCACACAAAGATATGCCATTAAAAATTACTGTTCGCTACAAGGAATATTGACAATAGGTTTGAAAATATTGAAATAGGCAGGTGGAGTTAGCGAGTTATTTTAACCACACAGTTGTGAGGGAGTAGCTGCTGTAAAAACAAAATGACACAAGAGTGGATGTATGAGCGCGATCGGTTTATGATCACATGCTGCATGAGGAACTGCATCCATCTGTGTGGATAGAGCTCTCTCTCAGCGCCCGTATCGCAGTTATCTCTCTGCAATTCATATAATATAGTTGTGATTTTCTATTAACCTACTCCCTTTTTATTCCAGTCCTTCCTATGGTTTTCAGAAGCATGTTTAAAAATCATGTTTGACACGCACACACTCGCGTACATATGCTACTACTACTACTACTACTAAAACTACTTCAGTTTGTTAGTTTAGCTGTTCAATGTGTTCAATGTGGTTCTTGTGTTTCCTGTTTGCCTATGATGGCATTCATGTAACAATCTTGAAAACACCTTTTGACATTTTGTTTTCATGAGGACAGTTTACAGGTTACATTTTTTTTTAAAGGACAGCCATCAAGTAATTAACCAAAACTAAAAATCTCTCTCGCTCTCTCTCTCTGCCTGTGGGTTACAGATGTCCTGTCTTGTGACACGCAGTCTCAGTGTGGAGCAGTAGAGAGCAGCAGTAGTGTCGTCTAATTTTCTAAATTTCTCACTGAAACTCTTGTTTGCTAAATTGAATCAGTGTGGTTACAGATAATTCATATTATATATTATTATTTATTAGCAGAGGGTGACATACAGCTGTCACAGTTCACACATTTCTCTAAACATGCAACAGTAAGACCAAGAAAATACAACTCGCCATACGTACTGGAAGTTTCTGAACTAAGAGCAAGTCCAAACCATAGTGCAAGTTCCACCCCTGTAGGGATTTTGCACAATGTATTCCCAGATCAACAGTAACCCCATCCAGCCATGTTCTACTGAACCAGGGATTGTGCATCGCAGGATAATCAGCCACCCGATTATTTATGTAATTATGATTGTATGTATGCATTTATTTTTGTAACCCAGCTATTCTACTAACATTTACTTAAAAATAAAATATGCTGTAAATTCTCAGCTTTACACACCTCCATCTCTCAAGATTATATCTGATTATAAATGTGCATTGATTTTCAATATCGTATGAATGTATGCATGGAGAACATCCACAAAAACATGTCCTTTTCTAATGGCTAGAGTCCGTTCTGTAATGTGGGTTATATTTACATTATTCATTTTCTCTTTATACAGTCTTCTTAGAACAATAATATGGTTCAAAATGGCATGCACAATTACCACACTGATGCAATAATTCAAGACTCTTCTGGCAGTGCAGGGGTATTGCCCCCACTTCAGTTTTATCACGGGTGTCTGTGGCATCGCTTCCAATCTCTGGCGTATTTGACTTTTTTTTAATACAATTCACAGTATATAGCACACAACCTCACACGCACTCACATTCCCGTTATTTCACTGGCATGCATGACCGCACTCAAGCCATCTGCTATACCAGTGATAAAAGGCGCCCGTTTTTACAATTCATTTTGTCCATTTCTACAGAACCCACATTTGAACCCCCTTTTTAGCCCTGCTTTTGGGGAACCGCCCGAAAACGGCGATCCCCCAAGATTGCCGGCGTGGTAGAGAACCGACCACCACTGAAACTCACCCCATGGGAAGCGACATCCCCCCTTGGGGCTCGATCTCGCTTCTCATGGAGAGGCCCGGGGCAACAATCACTGGGGCTCTCAGGGGCTTCGCTGTGACGCTGCGCTTAGCCCGCTGAGCCACCGCGCCGGCAGATGCCTCCGCTCCGCCGCCCCCCTCTCAGCGCACACTCATCTGCGCACACAGCACTGCGCAGGGTCCGAGCCTGACGTCACCGGAGAGAAACACAGCGGCGTCTGTGTAAATACATCCTTTACTCTACGGATATCATAATCAAGCGCCGCGTTTTTGCATTGCGTGTTGGTTTGCGTCGGGGCTCTCAGTGCATGCACTGCGAAGAAGGATGCAACATGCACGGCGTGTCCTACAGTAAGTCGGCTTGTTGTGCGCTTTGTCCACTCGGCGGTGGTCAGTGCACAGCTCTCACACACAGCTGCTCTGTACCAGTACGGCCTTATATCAGCGCCTGCGCAGCATCACACCCTGTTCCCAGGGGTCCCGCTGGCATGGTGAGCAGCGCTGTGCTGTGTGAAGCGCTTGCCATCATCAGTTGCGTCAGTATGTTTGTATGGGTCAGTATTTGGACGATATTTGGGGTGATACACACACGTCATATGCTCAGTTTCATTAGTACTCCTGTAGATTCCCATGCATGTTAGTAAGCTTTCAATACTAAGAGCAATGTCAGTTTTCAATCTTCGGTTGCATTGCTCTTTCTTTCAGTTTGGATCAGCCTCCTCTCTGGCAGTGTGCTGGGATTGTGGTCCACTATTGAGATCCACTCCCAGCGCTCCCCTGTCTGCAGGTGTGGTCAGAGTGCGAAATACACTCACCTAAAGGATTATTAGGAACACCATACTAATACTGTGTTTGACCCCCTTTCGCCTTCAGAACTGCCTTAATTCTACGTGGCATTGATTCAACAAGGTGCTGAAAGCATTCTTTAGAAATGTTGGCCCATATTGATAGGATAGCATCTTGAAGTTGATGGAGATTTGTGGGATGCACATCCAGGGCACGAAGCTCCCGTTCCACCACATCCCAAAGATGCTCTATTGGGTTGAGATCTGGTGACTGTGGGGGCCAGTTTAGTACAGTGAACTCATTGTCATGTTCAAGAAACCAATTTGAAATGATTCGACCTTTGTGACATGGTGCATTATCCTGCTGGAAGTAGCCATCAGAGGATGGGTACATGGTGGTCATAAAGGGATGGACATGGTCAGAAACAATGCTCAGGTAGGCCGTGGCATTTAAACGATGCCCAATTGGCACTAAGGGGCCTAAAGTGTGCCAAGAAAACATCCCCCACACCATTACACCACCACCACCAGCCTGCACAGTGGTAACAAGGCATGATGGATCCATGTTCTCATTCTGTTTACGCCAAATTCTGACTCTACCATCTGAATGTCTCAACAGAAATCGAGACTCATCAGACCAGGCAACATTTTTCCAGTCTTCAACTGTCCAATTTTGGTGAGCTTGTGCAAATTGTAGCCTCTTTCTCCTATTTGTAGTGGAGGTGAGTGGTACCCGGTGGGGTCTTCTGCTGTTGTAGCCCATCCGCCTCAAGGTTGTACGTGTTGTGGCTTCACAAATGCTTTGCTGCATACCTCGGTTGTAACGAGTGGTTATTTCAGTCAAAGTTGCTCTTCTATCAGCTTGAATCAGTCGGCCCATTCTCCTCTGACCTCTAGCATCAACAAGGCATTTTCGCCCACAGGACTGCCGCATACTGGATGTTTTTCCCTTTTCACACCATTCTTTGTAAACCCTAGAAATGGTTGTGCGTGAAAATCCCAGTAACTGAGCAGATTGTGAAATACTCAGACCGGCCCGTCTGGCACCAACAACCATGCCACGCTCAAAATTGCTTAAATCACCTTTCTTTCCCATTCAGACATTCAGTTTGCAGTTCAGGAGATTGTCTTGACCAGGACCACACCCCTAAATGCATTGAAGCAACTGCCATGTGATTGGTTGGTTAGATAATTGCATTAATGAGAAATTGAACAGGTGTTCCTAATAATCCTTTAGGTGAGTGTATAACTCATTTTAGATTAAACTGTGTATACTACGTGAAAAGGGTACCCTCTAGGAGTATATCCATTAAAATAACCTGTGGAATTGGCTTCATTATGACGTTTTGCCACGAAGCTCTTCAAATGTTTGCTCACTAATAGGGGTGTATAACGATTCCACACATTTTCAATTCGGTTCAATTTTATATTTTATTTGTTATTTTTCTTCACACACTTGTCTCCAAATTCATAACCTTTTTTGATAAAAATCGAACAATTATTTGAGCACTAGCCAGGAAATCAACAATAACAGTATTAACAGTACATGAACAGTGAGGTCTTATGAAACGCACTTGGATGGACTTTCAGTGGCTCTAGATTAGCATGAACAGTTTTTCTGGAGTTTCGTGATTGAATTGCAGGATCGCTCAGGACAGGCAGACAGGAGCTGGATCAGCTGCCAATCAACTGTGTATCAAAACGTGCACAAACACAATAATAATAATACAATTTACACACACAAATATATAAATCAGTACGCACATATCTTAGAAGACATATACAATTATAAAACCAAGAACCAGTTATAAAATTAGCAGGGAACTGAAATATGACAGCCTATAGTATTATGCAGCATGACAGCGCTTTGAAATGGTATCTATTACAGCTGTGCATCAGTGCACTACAGCACCTATAATATAAAATAATTACCATCAGACAGGTGACTGATCAAACACTGATCCAGAGACCCGGATCCAGACTGAATTGCACAGGACATAGAAACTTGCCCAGCCGATCACAGGGCAGGCAGACGAGCTATAGCAAGTGCAAATACTGACAATCATATATGAATATATGACTTGTAGAAAACCAACACGATTATAACTCTTTCACAATTACTAAGTTGTATTAACAGCCCAGATGTTGTATTCAGTCTATCCTACCGCATAAACTGTAGGTTGGAGAAGAAAGTGCTTAAAACGCATTACATTTGAGGAGTTCACAGCTGAAACGCCGTATAGGTATTTAATTCAAATATTTAGTGACATAGAAGGACGGAACGGAGAGATATTTACTGTCTGCTGTGGTTTTGTTTTTCTGATAATTTAATTAATATTGCTTTGGTGAAGCCAAATAAATAAATAAATAAATCACGACCTCGTCTTTAAATTTGATGGTCGATCTTCGATTTCGATTAAACAATGTTCACCCCTAATCACCAATACTGGTGGCTGGATAGTTAACGTCCCTCACTGCTGCTGGATGACTGACTTCAAATCTTTGATTGACTGACCAGCCGTAACATCAGACACACACTGTGATTGGCCTGCTGAGTGTTGTGGGTGGATGCTGGACATTTGAATGTATTGCTTCTTCATTTATTGGTCTTTCTGTCAGTCACCCAGAATATTACTATGGAACATTTGCAGCACTAATGTACTGAGAGCACTGTGCTGAGAGTTGCAGAGAAATGCTGTTTTTACATAAATATAATTAATTTGAAACCCTATTTTGCCTGCAGCACATTCTCAAAGTGGTCGTTGGCGAAGTGAAGTGTCTGCAGCAGGGCAGAGAGGATGAGGACGTCAAGGTCGTCATTCAGGCTGGTTTCCTCGTGGTAGTTCTTCACTGGGAGGATGTGGCTGACTGGGATGCCAACTGTCTGACTGCACTTCTCAATCTGAAACACAAGGGTGCAGGAGGGGTTTATGAAGCTCAGTCCCAGCGTGAGATACAGCACACAAACATATATGAAGTACTGTTCATTCACTTCATAGCCTGGGTTAAAGATGATGAATGCCCTTGCCTCAATAAAAAAAATAAAGTAAAGTAAATGAGTAAAGTATAGAAATCCATTCATTTTCTGACTTCATTGATACTTGAATCCCTAAAGACAGAGTATTATTCAGTCTTCC
Source organism: Amia ocellicauda (assembly GCF_036373705.1). Classification (NCBI taxonomy): domain Eukaryota; kingdom Metazoa; phylum Chordata; class Actinopteri; order Amiiformes; family Amiidae; genus Amia; species Amia ocellicauda. The sequence goes on along the minus strand of NC_089868.1, from coordinate 25,997,830 downwards.
TCACACTGGTCACTCAGTTTAGATGAGGTGGTGTGTTTTCCCGTCCTCTTATGTTTGCTGGTAGTACATGCTATGCTGAGCTGAAACAACCTGCGGTGAAGAGCTTGTGGGGGGCTGTGTGATAGGGAGACGCATATTTCCAGCAGCCGCCATCCAAGCCTACCTGTTGTTTCATGTAAATGCTGGTGTACACCTTGCAAAGATCTTCCTTCACCAATGGACAGGCTGTGTCCACCTTAGTCAACAGCACCACCTGAGGGAGACCTGAGCAAAAGAGCAAATCAGTTTTCCCTGCCGTCTCGTGTTTTATACAATCAGGTGACCTCACTCGGTCTGAACTGTGTGTTACTGCGGACTACACACCAAAACTGGCCTCCAGCTCTCCAAATCAACAATATACGCATCTCTCTCTCTACTCATTTTCACTTTTTTGTTTTTTGTTCTTAAATAGGCAAAAATAAAGTGTCTGAAAAGTCACTCCCTGCTTTTAGTTATTGTTACCTCAAATAAAATTAATAATTGCGGAAAAAAAAGCGTCATAGAACCAAAATTTCATGAAATTCCAGTGCAGCTCTCAGTTCAAGATCAGATGTGGTGCAGAGCTTGTGTAGAGTGACTTTTCAGACACTTAAAGAACTATGAAAGAGGAAGAACAATCATGTTTATCATGAAATGACAGACAGAGAGCGACCTTGTATGAATACAATTTAGAGCATTAAACTCACTCTATAAAATAGCAAACTCTAAAATACATTCTCCTGTTGGTAAATCATGAAATAAAAAACCCACCTGTAACATAAATGACACAGAGATATAATATATGATGAAACTGACATGAGATTAATAACTAATTAATAAGACTTTATAATGAATTAGACATTTGTGCTTTCAATCAAACACTTTCGGACACTGTTGTCTATTGCCATGTGAACATGCAGATTTAAAGTTTTATTTTAAGTGCACATATTTTAATATAAATAAATGGAAACTGTGATGACATTGTATTGCCCACGAAATACAGAAACTGAGGCTTATGTGTCACAGGCTTCCCTTGTTAAAAGTAATAAGCCCAGTTAACTGCTATTAGTTTTTCTCTGGTAATAATTTCAGCTTAATTGTGATTTCTGCAGCTGCCCGGATTGAGTTTGAACAACACTGAGGTTTTAACAAAGTTTTCAAGAATGGTGTCTCCATCTGGACTGCCTCACCCAGATCACTGAGCTTGTTGCGGACTCTCTTCACCTTATCCATAATATTAGGTTTCAGGAGGCTTAATTGATCCGCTGCCACAATGTAGATGATGCAGTGAGCCTGATCTGTCACAGGGGGTCTATTACTGGGGTCAGGTTTCAGGGGTGACACAGGATTAAACTTGTGCAGAGAGAGAGAAACAAATATTCAAATAATTCATGTTTGTGAATATTTTGCAATATTTTTTACATACAATTTTGTGGGCAGATATAAACAAAATAACACACTCAAAAAGGGTTTGTCAAAAATAGCTTTAAGGCTGTGGGAGGGTTATAGCATATCAGTTTGATTTACCTCGTATCCATCTTTCATGAGTCCTTTTGCTGCACTGATGATGTCCTCAGGATGTATCCCCTGCTCGTCTACCTCCTCCATGCCCATGACGTCACACAAAGTGAAAGGCAAATATGATCCTGTTTTTTTATCTCTTAAATTATAGGCAGTAAACTGGTTGATAAAAGATAAACAGAGGATTTTTCTGTTATTTGTATTGTATAATTTTTCCATTCACCATTGAGTGACAAACATCTAAAGAGAGATGTGGTTTGATTTCCACAGTCTCGTTACTCTCAGTTCCTGGATTGTCTTTAATCATAAAGCGGAGCTCTGGGTTACTTATCTTAAATGAAGACGCTGTGTTCTGAATAGGACCATTACAAGTGTGTTTCATGCTGAGCAGCGCTAGATCAGTTAAAGACACTTTAAGACTTCTGCACTGGGAGATCAGAGCTCTTCAGAAGAACAAATACCCAGGACACTGAAACACTTTACTCCCTGAAGACAGCACTGAGCTTTCAGTTAATAATAGGCAATATATCCCCACCAATCAATCGAAACATTGCCATGACTGTGTCACGAGGTCTGATGATGTGGTTCACATACTGAGTCATCTGAGCTCAGAATCAGCAGCTGTTTGGCACTCAGACCCAGCCTTTACTGCACAACAGTCTTCATGGTAGCAGGATGAAGTCAAGGGTCAACTGAGCAGAACGTCTCCAAACCCCAGTCAGTAAAATCATTGTATATCCTTATTTGTGTCACAGTTATGCAGTGCTTGCTTTATCATGCTCTGTGTAACAAATTAATTTAAAGCACATTTTTATATAACAATCCAATGCACAGGAATTTTCATTCACTCTAATTAGTAGTTTTTCGTACTTTAGATTCCTACTTACCTTCTTGGTAACACTATTACTGCCCTCTCTGACTACTGCCCGGGATGACAAACGATCCTGGAAGATGGATCCAACTGTGTTGAGGAAACTGGACTTCCCAGCGCTGATCTGCCCGAGCATCAGGATCCTGAATTCTGACCATTCCTCCCCTGGTGGCTTTAAATTCCTGATTTCCTTCATCAGCCTCTCTTTCTCCCTGTAGACACGACAAGCCTTACAAAGGTTAGCAAAGCTCTGTACACAACCAAAATACCTCACAGGGATGTCATCTGTGACACCAGAGAATGTATTTATATTTTTAGATATGTTTTTAAAACAAAAACACATTACAACAAGTTCAGATTATTTCTCATGTCCCACTGAAGAATTAAGTAGAAATGCAGTGTTATTTTTATACTTGTGTATTAAATATCTACATATTTTAATTGTCAACATGGCATTAGAAATGTAGTTGGATGTTTTAGTTCTGTCTCTTTTGAGAAAGGCAGACACTAAACACATTCAGTGTATGACTCTTGATGCTTTGTGTGGCCTTTATACTGGATACTCACGGTCTCCCCCAGTGAATCATCCGCCACGGAGTTTTAAGTTCTGAAAACACAAATGATTGACGATTGAAAGACATTTCACTCGGCCTTCCTCCCTTGTCTTTTTACAGTTTTACAGTCTACAGTATGCACAGTTTTAAGTCCCTATAGCACCACAATTCAACACTTCTGTAACCACTTCAATGCACTTTCTGCTTTAATATTATAACCGTTTGGCCTAAAAGGAAACGCAGGGACTGCTCTTTATTTAACGACTCGCTCTTATATCAACCTTACAAGGACAGCAGACTGACACTGAACCAAAGACATAAGGGAGGCCGTCAAAGCATTACCTGACACGGCCAGGTTGGACATACAGAGGGGAGGGAGCACCGAGGACAGCCTCGCTATCCTCTGGAAGTCTGCGCTCCACGAACAAGACCTATATGTTAAAGGTCATCTTGCATGAAAAATTAAATGTGGGTGGTCGTAGGCAGGGTGTTGTAATTATAGTTTCTCTGGTTACAGCAGCTATTGCCGAAATACAACACCAAAGGGCGTCACAATATCATGGTTTTATTTAATATCTCTCTCTCCCTCTCATGTGTACGTCAAAGTAACATAAAATATGTTATATTATGTTAGAAGAATGTTATATATCCTTACAATATTAATAACACACAACAACAATACATATAACCTCACATCATCCCTCCCTCTTAATAGAGCCAATATAACACCCTCCTCCAGTCGGCAGGACAGCAGCACCGCGTCTCTGTGTGAGCTCTCCCCAGCGCTCAGCCCCTCTGTCCTGTCAGCTCAGTCTGAGGTGGCCTGTGTCAATGGCCAGGCTGTGGACACTGAGTCTGTGCCTCGTCAGGGCGTGTCTTTCTTTGTGAACTTTTACTCTGATCACAGACTCAGTCGGTGTAAAATCTCTATTTAGGACCCGATAACATTCCAGTTTAGTAATTTATTTTGTTTCATTTTTGCAATGTTCTATGCATCCGTTTTTTTAAATAATTTTATTTAATGTCTATGTCTCCTTATATATTATATGAACATTTAAATTGTATGCGTATTTTAAAATACACATCAGCATATATTATATTGTAGCATATCAGGGTATGTGTAGAGATCTCGAGTCTCACTAAGAGGCTTAAGCCTTTTAGTGGTGTGGTAAGTTCACTGCATTGTGATGCGGGAGAACAGGGTGCAAGACCCCAGACGAGAGAGATGGGTATGGGTTATCATAACGTACTGCAGTGCAGGGTCTTACCTTTGGGTGGGGGTGGGGGTGGGGGGGTTGCGGATTTGTTTCCCATCTCTGCTCTGAAATAAGATCATATTTAGACAGACACATTGCACAGGAGTCCATGTGTCAAGGACATATAAAAGTATCTAAACAATTAGGATATTTATATCATTTTTAAAAGGTATTTATACACACACAAGTTCTAGCTGTGGAAATTTTAAATAATTTGATAATCTATTCCTGCAAATGTGGAGTATTTGAATATTTGATCTCTAATTAAAAAACATAAACACTTAAAATTAAAAGCTGTAATTTGCAACAGAATTTAAAAAGCTCCTTTACAACTTCATAGTATTTTAACCTACTTTCACAACTCATAAAATACACTCTCTGTTTTTAAACAAAGTGCAACACAGAGTTTGAAAAGTGATGTATAATTCCGGTTAGAAAGCAGATGCATATTAGTCAGTCATGTAATTGACTTACCAGTTGGATGATCTTGAGCTGCTGTGGATACTGATGGTAGAGTAGCTGAATGTGTAGCTTCACAGAGGAGCACTGAGGTCCAATCAGACAGTGACTCCTAAAAATGAAACTTATTGAGATTGCTCATTCCCAGAGTCTGTGTCTGATAATGCTGAGGAGGAAGGGGTCAGGTTTGAGATGGTTTTGGTTTCACTTTTAACGTTTACAGATAAACATATGTAGCGTAAGGTACACTTATAAATTTCAATTAAAGAAGTGAACTTATAGTATCACCTTATCACGAATCCTGGAATCTTGTAGAGCTCAATTTCTGTAATAATTGGACGCAGACACCAATTCCAAAGATATAAATTGTCAAATTTATTCAAAACAAAGACTAAATGTAGCACTACACTAATTATACAAAAGGGAAAAACTAATTCAAACTCAACTCTAGATCAACAAATCAAAGACAAATCACTTCCGTGACCAAATCAAAGACCATGGGATCGCATATGATAACACACAAATCGTTAAACAAAAAAGGTTATAAACACATTGACTACAATACCGGTTAGTAAGACGAAGGTGAGTCTCTCGTTAGTATTATTAGTCAGACATTAAATAACTACGCAGGTTAGTATTTATGTCAGGTAACTTCTCGTTATATATATATCAGTCTCATTTACGTTTAGGTGGAGAGAAAGATCCCATCATTACTTGTTACCACAATTTCCCTTAACTGATTATTATTCAATGATTAAGGATAGGCAGGGCCACCAATAATCTAATGTCTATTAACTTGTGTCAATTTCAGACTAAACAGGAATGAGAAGATATTTCTCGGCGTTGACAGATTTTATTTCTAAAATTATCAACAAAACAGTTTAATGCAACACACGTTTATATTTAAGAAAACTAAATGATATTACACATTCTAGAGTTATGAATCACAGATTAACATTTCTAATTGATTTCTCACATGTCATGAATCATGAACTCCAAACTGTTAAACTTATCTGAACTTCGTCGCAGAGAGGCCTCTCTGTCTTCGGGCTCAGATAACAGCACACGGCACGAGGTCCGTGTGGTTTGGAACAAAGGCAGTCCGGTTCGGCTTTGTCCAAGAACTTCCACTCAGTCGATGCACCTGGAAGTTGGGGTTTCGCAAATGTAGAGTCTTTTCCAAACAGATTTTCCACTGGTTTGAAGGCTCCAAGGTTGTGCACAAAATCTTCTTGGCAAGCAGGGTCTCTCACCGTACTTATTGAAGACAAAGTCTTTGAGGAAAGCAGAGCCCTGTTCGTTCCAAGGGTCAAGTTTCTTAAGACTCAAATAGCTATTTAAATGACTGACACTTTCGTATTCAGTCGACTTAGTCAATTGTCCAGCTGTAAAACTCCACTGATCAGGTGGGCACAGGCGGGCAGCGCAGTCTGTAAAGTTCTTTATTTAATAAAGTCCTTTAAAATAATTCTTCGTACGGCTCAATCTCCTTCTCCCAGTTTAACCCTTCTGTTGCCGCCAAAGACTTGGTTGTTTTCTGGTTCCGGTTCTGGCAACAGAGGTACAGGTTGAGCTGTGGCAGCGAGTTACTGGTTCAGGTGAGAGAGAGAGAGAGAGGCCGTGCGCTGTTCTTTATACGTCTGTCCGATCAATAGATGGTTGGTTCTTGAGTTTGTGAGATTGGATTTCGGTTTCAGCCCCCAGTGTCCTATTGGAGGGGGGCTTGATTTATGACTGATGTCAATCCATGCCATCTTTTGGAAATGCTGGTTGGCCTGGGTTCGTAGCTCTGTGTCGGGATTTCGGCTCTCGTCCATTTCAAAGAGTTTTTATTACCTACAGGCCCCCTTCCCCAGACATCTCACAGCAGGACTCCAAACTATTTGGCTTATTCTCGGTGCCATCCTCCCAAAACTGTCACTTTGATGTAAACCAGTCCCACGCTTTAAGGAAATCTGATAACTTTGGGGGGAGAGGTCTTCTTTGGATCAGTGCTTCAGCTCAGAGCTAAAATGCTCTTATCAAAATAACCCATCATAATGCTACAGGGCAAACATACAAAATCAGCAGGGGATCAAATACATTTTTCCCTCACTATAGCCTGAAATTGATACATTTTAAAAGTGCAAGATAACTGGCCCTTTTATTGTGGGTTTCAAGGTAAAGTAAGTTGCTGATGGACGTTTCATGTTTAATGGCAATGCTTAATAAACATATTATCATTATGCTCTCTATATTGCTGAAGATCTCACAGTTGCATTTGGATGTTTCCTACTTCACAACTTGCTCTGAACTGGTATCAGAACTGCCAGAGTGCCAGTCAGAGTTCAGCAGGTTCACTACTGACATTGAAACACTGCTCGTTCATTTCAGTTAGTTTTTTTCAAGATTTTCTAAGTTTACAACCTCACCTGATGTTGTTCACGTCCCCCGGACGTAGGGGGACCAGCCTTCTGAACTGCAGTTAGACCTGTGTGAACTACAAGCTGACCCCTTCTGGTTGCAAAGAAGAATGAATGGGGTGTTCAGTTTTGGAAGCTGCTTCCAGAGCCCTGTTTCCCCCACCTGGCTTTATGACTGGGAGTACTTAAGTTTGTGAAAACAACTTCTCCACAATGAATCACTGGAAGTTAGTGGAATTAAAAATAGGGCAGCTGTTAGTGCCCCAACAGGATCACTTTCAAGGGTCACACTCATTAATAATGATTGTATTCATTTTCTCAGGGGGGATCACCTTTGGTGAGGTTTTATATTTAAATATTGAATTTACTTGTATAGTGTTACTGCATGTTTAGTAATACATGGAAATGTATGGGTTACATAATGTGCAACTTTCAATAAATATGTGGCCCCCCACAGGGTTTAAGTGAAAATTTTGGTAGGTCACAGTTGCTCATCTCTGTACTAAAGGCTGGTTTCATAGATTGAAAGAAAAATTGAAAACCAAGATTGAGTCAGTTTCAATCTGTATTAATATACAAGAAATTACCTGCTTTCCTCAGTTTCATGTTCGTAACTTAACCAGGTTAAGTGTTGGTCTGGTTTGGCCGGGTGTGGTTGCTTGAAAGAAGTAATAGAAATGTGGCAAAGTACAATTGAATGACACAAAACACAGGTATTCACTTATGAAACATTTTTCTATTAAAAGCAGCACCAATTGCATCAGAAATATAGGTTTTGCTTGCCTCAGGGTTAGTATAGTGTAAGTATGAGCCTGTATCTTATCCGTTTATCATGTTTTGTCAGAATCCACTTTCTAATACCCATCAATCAAAATGCAATAAGTTAGGTGTGCCCATGTGTAATGTGCCACTCACGGGTCAGTCAAATATAGCATTTTGTCTAACCCTTAATAACACTGGGTGGATATACTGTGCAGTGAGTGCGGAGACATTAAAATTAGCACCCATGTCTGTGTGCTGTTGAATCCTGTCTGTTCTGTTTCAAAGGCATATAGCCAAACTTAATTTCATCTGTTGCTTTTTAAAGGATTTATTTCAGTTATCCACTGGTTTCAATTTAACTTAGTATGATACACCCATGACATATCTGCACAGAAACCTCACTGTTTTATATAATTGAGCGCTCACTTGGAACAAAAACCAACAGGGTAGGGGGTCCTCCAGGACCAGGATTGGGAAGTGTATTGGTATTGTTTTAACATTGCATTGGCAGTTTTCTACTTAACTATATTAATTTTGTTTGTGGTTTCAGGAGGATATTTGTATTTGGTATATATGTGTAACTTGGTAGTTGCTCAAAGAAAATTTAAAATGTCCTTAAGCCCAATTCCATAGGTAGTGTAGCCGTGAAACACATGATAGACTGTCCCATATTGACTGCCAAATAGTGTCACTTATGCCTATGTTCAATTAAAATGTTGTCCCATGCACTGTGTTTAAAAGAATCATTTACATTCAAGATTGTATTGAATTCAAAGATATTACATTCAAGATAAGTTATTTTGTACAGTTATGCTATTGAGGAGACGCTTTCACTTTCGGTCCATTTTCACATTGTTAAGGAGCCATTATCTTCTAATCATTATCTGCAGCTTCCTCTTGTCATTAACAGTGAGTCATTTCCCCACACGTACGCGGCGGTGCTAACTGCAGTCTGGCACACAAACACACTTTCTGTTTCTGTTTCATAAGTGTCTCCTGTGGCTGGTGGGTTGGCGGTTGTTTTTCCATCTTTTCGAATGTTTTATCCTGCTTGTAGGTTGCCCTGGTTGTAATGTAAATGATTTCTGTACAGGTACGTCAGGGGTGAGCTGACTCCCTGGATAGTATAGAGGGGCTGAGGCGAAAGGCATAGTCAAGGAAACAAGCAGCTGTTAAATCGATCGGCAAATAAATAGATTTAGAGATAGTTATATAGACATAGATTTAGCAATAGATAGATAGATACATAGATTGTGTGGTAGAGTTAGCCCCAGCAGTCTAGAAAAATTATTTTGTTTAATATAATCTTTAAATTACATCAATTGTCCAATTACATAATCATGTCCCACCAACACATTTGCCTCTTCAACACAAACACTATTCTTGTTTATACAAGCACATACGTCTCTGGATTGGAATCTGAAGAGAGCTCGTTAAGGTACAATGTTTCAGTTGAAGCAACCCTGCGGGTCCCAGTGAACCAGGCACCCCAGTGAGCGCTTCCAGTAACAGTGTAGACACACAGGAGACAGGCCCGGGAAGTAAAGTCACTGACACAATGTCTGTTCGTTTATTGAAAGTTTCACACAGCCTTTTATACATCTACAAGCAATATTTCAAAGGAGGTTCGGGGCCGTCCCGAACCTGGATGATATTTTCTTGACATGTGTCCCGGGGCAGTTCTGAGACACGGGAAGCAATAATTCATGAGGTCTTCTTTCTAATTTGGGAAACAATACTTCATCCAGACATGGAAGCACTGGTACCAAGGACACAGCACACACTATACTGATAAGAATATATTATATATTTTTGGTTCATTAACTAAAGAAAGATCATTTCTACTGATGTGGACAATCTGCCACACAGATAAGTCTGAGCAGAGAAATCCTAATAAGAACAAGGAAACCCTTATAAGAGCAAGTTTTAACTAGTATCTTACTGGAAAGCAATTTTACCCCAACACAAGTGCAGTGCTGGATCGAGGGATGGTCGAACAGGCATGGTCAGGTACCAGCAAAGCAGGGCAAACACGGGCTGGGAGAAGACGAGGTTGTGGTCATGGGCGATGGGCGAGGGTCGAGGGTCGAGGGAATCGCACGCAACGCTGACGAAACTGCACCCTGATTGAAGGCAGTGAGGGGTTTATAAAGGGGAGCAGGAACCAGGCTAGGGAGGTGCAGGGAGAATAGGAACAGAGGGATAGAACAGGAGAGCACATGGGTGACCGGAATGTTAATTGACAGAGTGACGAGAGCAGAGAGAAGGCAGGGAAATGGCGGCCCCTAGTGGGGACCGAGGGGGAGTGCTAGGGGACCATGACATACATTTAGTTTGTGTATTTTTATTGTTGTTTTTGTCCTTTAGAACTGTAATTAGATGTCTAACACCTGTTCAGGGGTGTGCTTAAATAGGAAAATACTAGAAATGGTGCAATTCAAATAAACAAAAATACATTTTGTAGCTAACACCCTCCAATTACAATCCAGCACAGCCTTTTCCTTCTCCTCAGGCTACTGTCTGTTTTTTAATTATTCTTCTGTCACTCAAATAGGCACACAAAAGTGTGAGTATGTTTGACTAAACCAATAGAACGTTATAGTTTTTGTGTCTGAGGCATTTTTGCCACATTCACATATTCATTAATTTCCATTTCTATGGGGGATCAATTTCCGCAGCTGTATCTTCCTCAACTACTTATGGAAGCTTTTTAGTAAACATTGAATGTTGAAGGAACACATAAAGACAAGAAAACTAAACTAATGGCACAGAAGGATAAAAGGTGATCATTGATGTGATTTTAAGAGGAGATGTCTGGTGTTGAATAGTGATGAGCTTGTTTTGTCTTGCTGGAGGTTATTGCTTTAGATATAAAGAACAAAATGGGTATTAATAAGCAGACTATATCACTATGGAAAATATGCAGCACTAATATACAGACAGCACTGTGCTGAGAGTTTTCGAGAACCGGTTTTACTTTTCCCACAAACTGCTTTTAAATAAAATTCATCATAAATTCTGCAGCACATTCTCAAAGCGGTCGCTGGCGAACTGAAGTATCTGCAGCAGGGCAGAGAGGACGAGGATGTCAAGGTTGACATTCAGGCTGCTTTCCTCGTGGTAGTTCTTCACTGGGAAGATGTTGCTGACTGGGATGCCAAGTGTCTGACTGCACTTCTCAATCTGAAACACAGGGGTGGAGGAGGGGTTTATGAAGCACAGTCCCAGCATGAGATACAGCACACAAACACTACAGCATGCAAATATCACTGGACATTGCTGCCTTGAGTGAGACCAGGTTTCTGGAAGAAGGTTCCCTGAGGGAGGAGGGAGAGGGCAACACCTTCTGCTGGAAGGGTTTCCTGTCTGGTGGACAACATCAGCAACTGTGGTTCTAGCAATCAAGAACAGCCTCCTACCCAGCCTTACTGAAACACCTGTAGGCATCAGCGAAAGGCTAATGTCTCTCCATATCCCCCTGGCTAAATAGTGCTGCACTGCGCTACGCTACTCTTCTCAGTGCTTACGCACATACCCTACCAAAATAGAATGAGGCATGAGGGGTGCAGAATGAGGTGTGGAATGATAGTGGACTGATCATTGTATGATGGTCAAACTCCCAGCGCTTGCAGAAGTCCTATAAGAAGAGACTGCACAGTGCCTGGCCCAAAAAAGCTGAGGCCAGGGATTGATACCACCACTCTCTTGCAGAAAGGCTATGGGAGATGGAGCCTCTCCTGAGATCAGAAGAACCATTGGACCAGAAGTATACCCATGTGAGCTCAGTGCTCTACAAAGCTGCAGTACACTCCATAGGATACAGGGGCCATAAACATCAAGACTGGTTTAATGAAAATTCAGATTTCATAATCACTGTACTGGACAACATGCACAAAGTGCATAGGGATACTCTCAACAACCACACATCTGCTACCCTCCAGCAACAATGAAAAGAATCATGTAAGGAAGTGCAGCTAACCTTGTGTGCTCTGCAAAACAATATGTGGACAAATAAGGCAATTGAAATATGAACACCTGAATATGTCATGCACTTCATCTCAGTTCATGTTAATCACATGTATAACAGGGTTAGGTTCTAGGGTTAGGGTTAGGGTAAGTGCAGGTAAGACTCAGATATATTGATAATTAAGAGAGACCTGGAAATCCTGCAGGATTGCGGTTCTCCAGGACCAGGGTTAGCCACCCCTGTCCTATAGTATTCATATATTATGAGTTATACCGGTACCTTATTGTAAAGTGTTAACATAAAATCTGTGGATTGCAAATTTGACTTCATAGTCACCAAAGGACTAACCAATAAACTTACAAGTGGAAGTCATAATCTGACACAGATACTATCAGCCACTGACGAGTGTATACCAAAAATGTATTTCCGATTACATATAAATGAATACCTCCAAGGTATTGCCTCATGTTAGTGTGCATGTAAACAGTTCTTTGGGAGTCTTCAATTGGATCAAATTCATTCAGATTGACAAAATTCTCTGCATGTAAATACAGCCAATGAAGAGCTTGCAGGGGGGCTGTGATGATAGTGAGACACATATTTCCAGCAGCCTCCATCTAAGCCTACCTGTTTTTTGATGTAAATGCTCTTGTACACTTTGCAGAGATCTTCCTTGACCAATGGACAGGCTGCGTCCACCTTAGTCAACAGCACCACCTGAGGGAGACCTGAGCCAAAGAGAGCAAAATCAGTTTTCCCTGCCGTCTCATGGTTTATACACTACAATCAGGTGTCCTCACTCTGTCTGACTCTGAAATGTGTGTGTTACTGTGGACTACACACCAAACCTGGCCTCCAGCTCTCCAAAATGCATCTATAGGTCTCTCTGATTTTCATTTTTTTGTTGGCAAAGTGACAAGCAAACTTAACTTTTAGTTATTGTACCTAAAATAAAATATCAAAACAATGATTTAACTAAATTGAAGGTTATTGAAATAGTCCTTACCAAGTTAATAATGTCAGAAAAAAAATTGTAACACCTTGCAAGGTACTGTGATTCCTCTTGAATTAATATATAAATAATATAGGATTTAAACATCAATACCTCATGAACACCATCTGAGTTCTGATGTTGAGCAGATTAACCTGCACTTACCCTAACCCTGTTATATATAAAATATATTTAACTAAACTGAAGGCTATTGCAATAGTCATTACAATTTATGTTACAAGTTAATAATGGCAGAAAACATTGTAATGAGGATGAACAATCATGTTTAACATGAAATGACAGATAGAGAGCCATCTTGTATAAATCTAATTTTTATCATAAAACTCTAAAAATACTAAATTCTGAAGTACATTCTCCTGTTGACAATGACCAATGACCACCTGTAACATAAATGACACAGAGATATAATATATGATGAACTGGCAAGACACTAAACCTTTATATAAAGCTTTGAATAAAACACTGTTGTTTATTGTCATGTGAGCTTGCAGATTTAAAGTTTTGTGCATATATTTGAATATAAATAAATGTAAACTAGATTAGCTCAGTTAACTCAAGAGTAATAGTTTTTTTTTTTTCCTGGTAATAATTTCAGTTTACTTTGCATTTTCTGCATTGATTGAGTCTGAACAATGCACAGGTTTTAACAAAGTTTTCAAGAATGGTGTCTCCATCCGGACTGCCTCACCCAAATCATTGAGCTCATTGCGGACTCTCTTCATCTTATCCAGAATATTATTTGACAGGAGGCTTAATTGATCCGCTGCCACAATGTAGATGATGCAGTGAGCCTGATCTTTCACAGGGGGTTTCTCACTGGGGTCATGTTTCAGGGGTGATGCAGGATTAAACTTGCAGAGAGAGAGAAATATTAATATAAATCATTCATGTTGGCGAATATTTTGCTTTTTTTTTATTCTTACAATTTTGTGTAAGATATTAACAACAACAACAAAAAACACTTTGTCAAAAAATAACTAAGCCTGTGGGAGGGTTATAGTATGTCAGCTGGATTTACCTCGTATCCGTCTTTCATGTGTCCTTTAGCTGCACTGATGATGTCCTCAGGAAGTGTCCCCTGCCCGTCTCTGGTCTCCTTGCCCATTACGTCACACAGAGCGAAAGGCAGATACGATCCTGTTTTTTTATCTCTCAAATGGTAGGGAGTAAACTGGATGACAAAAGATAAGCAGGGTTTTCACAGTTGTTTGTATTGCATAATATATACTATATAAAGAATACTGGTCTCATCAAGTTTTCATCATTGATCGGCAGACATTTAAAGCAAAGGAGCGCAACTCAACTCATATTAAAAAGCAAAACTCAGGCTGGGATTGTTGTTCTATCGGTATATAATTACAATTAACTTTTGTATAATAATACTACTACTACTACTACTACTACTACTACTACTACTACTACTACTACTACTACTACTAATAATAATAATAATAATAATGTCAAAAATACAAGTGTATTTCATGCTGAGCAGCACTAGATCAGTTAAAGACACTTTAAGACTTCTGCACTGGGAGATCAGAGCTCTTCAGAAGAACAAATACCCAGGAAACTGAAACACTTTACTCCCTGAAGACAGCACTGAGCTTTCAGTTAATAATAGGCAATATATCCCCACCAATCAATCGAAACATTGCCATGACTGTGTCACGAGGTCTGATGATGTGGTTCACATACTGAGTCATCGGAGCTCAGAATCAGCAGCTGTTTGGCACTCAGACCCAGCCTTTACTGCACAACAGTCTTCATGGTAGCAGGATGAAGTCAAGGGTCAACTGAGCAGAACGTCTCCAAACCCCAGTCAGTAAAATCATTGTATATCCTTATTTGTGTCACAGTTATGCAGCGTTTGCTGTATCGCACTCTGGTGCTCTGTGTCACAAATTAATGTTAAACACATCTTTATATATCAATCCAATGTACAGGATTGTTCATTCACTCGAATTAAAATAGTTATTTGTACTTCAGATTCCTACTAACCTTCTTGGTAACACTCGTACTGCCCACACCAACTATTGCCCGGGATACCAAACGATCCTGGAAGATGGATCCAACTGTGTTGAGGAAACTGGACTTCCCAGAGCTGATCTGCCCGAGCATCAGGATCCTGAATTCTGACCATTCCTCCCCTGGTGGCTTTAAATTCCTGATTTCCATCATCAGCCTCTCTTTCTCCCTGTAGACACGACAAGCCTTACAAAGGTTAGCAAAGCTCTGGACACAACCAAGCAAAATACAGCACAGGGATGCCATCTGTGACATTAGAACATGTACAGTGGGGGAAAAAAGTATTTGATCCCCTGCTGATTTTGTACGTTTGCCCACTGACAAAGAAATGATCAGTCTATAATTTTAATGGTGGGTGTATTTTAACAGTGAGAGACAGAATAACAACAAAAAAATCCAGAAAAACACATTTCAAAAAAGTTATAAATTGATTTGCATGTTAATGAGGGAAATAAGTATTTGATCCCCTATCAATCAGCAAGATTTCTGGCTCCCAGGTGTCTTTTATACAGGAAATGAGCTGAAACTCTCTTAAAGGGACTCTCCTAATCTCAGCTCGTTACCTGTATAAAAGACACCTGTCCACAGAAGCAATCAATCAATCAGATTCCAAACTCTCCACCATGGCCAAGACCAAAGAGCTGTCCAAGGATGTCAGGGACAAGATTGTAGACCTACACAAGGCTGGAATGGGCTACAAGACCATCGCCAAGCAGCTTGGTGAGAAGGTGACAACAGTTGGTGCGATTATTCGCAAATTAAAGAAACACAAAATAACTGTCAGTCTCCCTCGGTCTGGGGCTCCATGCAAGATCTCACCTCGTGGAGTTTCAATGATCATGAGAACGGTGAGGAATCAGCCCAGAACTACACGGGAGGATCTTGTTAATGATCTCAAGGCAGCTGGGACCATAGTCTCCAAGAAAACAATTGGTAACACACTACGCCGTGAAGGACTGAAATCCTGCAGCGCCCGCAAGGTCCGCCTGCTCAAGAAAGCACATGTACAGGCCCGTCTGAAGTTTGCCAATGAACATCTGAATGATTCAGAGGAGAACTGGGTGAAAGTGTTGTGGTCAGACGAGACCAAAATCGAACTCTTTGGCATCAACTCAACTCGCCGTGTTTGGAGGAGGAGGAATGACCCCAAGAACACCATCCCCACCATCAAACATGGAGGTGGAAACATTATGCTTTGGGGGTGTTTTTCTGCTAAGGGGACAGGACAACTGCACCGCATCAAAGGGACGATGGACGGGGCCATGTACCGTCAAATCTTGGGTGAGAACCTCCTTCCCTCAGCCAGGGCATTGAAAATGGGTCGTGGATGGGTATTCCAGCATGACAATGACCCAAAACACACAGCCAAGGCAACAAAGGAGTGGCTCAAGAAGAAGCACATTAAGGTCCTGG
Organism: Amia ocellicauda; assembly: GCF_036373705.1. Taxonomy (NCBI): domain Eukaryota; kingdom Metazoa; phylum Chordata; class Actinopteri; order Amiiformes; family Amiidae; genus Amia; species Amia ocellicauda. The sequence continues at coordinate 25,981,570 of NC_089868.1, read as the reverse complement.
AGTGGCCTAGCCAGTCTCCAGACCTTAATCCCATAGAAAATCTGTGGAGGGAGCTGAAGGTTCGAGTTGCCAAACGTCAGCCTCGAAACCTTAATGACTTGGAGAGGATCTGCAAAGAGGAGTGGGACAAAATCCCTCCTGAGATGTGTGCAAACCTGGTGGCCAACTACAAGAAACGTCTGACCTCTGTGATTGCCAACAAGGGTTTTGCCACCAAGTACTAAGTCGAAGGGGTCAAATACTTATTTCCCTCATTAACATGCAAATCAATTTATAACTTTTTTGAAATGCGTTTTTCTGGATTTTTTGTTGTTATTCTGTCTCTCACTGTTAAAATACACCTACCATTAAAATTATAGACGGATCATTTCTTTGTCAGTGGGCAAACGTACAAAATCAGCAGGGGATCAAATACTTTTTCCCTCACTGTATCAATGATTCTTCAACTCCCAAAGGAATTTTTAATAATAATGTCATATATATATATATGACTCTCCGACCTCTGACCAGCACTTTAAAACTCCGCCTCTGACACAGGGCTGTAGTGGAGCCGGGTGGAACACGCCACTCTGTCAACCTCATGCTTCTCGATTCTAAATATTTCAAATTATTAATAAATGTATTTAAAACATTTCCTTGCGTGGTGTATTTGTATGAAATAATATAATGAGAATAAGTAATAAAGCCCAATTATTAACGTAACAATTCATATAAAAGCTGCGTACAGCACCCACTCCTTTTTATTCAACAACTACACCACTGGAGGTGAAAACATATTTTATTGAAACTATAATGCAACGAAAGGAAAATGTGGATGTGTTGTGGAAAATGAACCAGTATCGCATCATCACTTCACAGTTAAACCCCTGCGTGTCAACTCTCCCTGTGATGTTCATCACAGCAGCTGGGTGAGACAGTGCTGTTGTACCCTTGAGCAGGTGCTTCACTTAGATCGCTCCAGTAAAATGCCCAGCTGTATAAATGGGTACAAATGTAAGTCGCCCTGGATAAGAGTGTCAGCTAAATGACAAAAATAATAATAATAATAATAATAATAATAATAAACAGAGCTGCTTGTTTTTATGAAATATAGTTTAGGCTAATAGTTATACACTCACCTAAAGGATTATTAGGAACACCATACTAATACTGTGTTTGACCCCCTTTCGCCTTCAGAACTGCCTTAATTCTACGTGGCATTGATTCAACAAGGTGCTGAAAGCATTCTTTAGAAATGTTGGCCCATATTGATAGGATAGCATCTTGCAGTTGATGGAGATTTGTGGGATGCACATCCAGGGCACGAAGCTCCCGTTCCACCACATCCCAAAGATGCTCTATTGGGTTGAGATCTGGTGACTGTGGGGGCCAGTTTAGTACAGTGAACTCATTGTCATGTTCAAGAAACCAATTTGAAATGATTCGACCTTTGTGACATGGTGCATTATCCTGCTGGAAGTAGCCATCAGAGGATGGGTACATGGTGGTCATAAAGGGATGGACATGGTCAGAAACAATGCTCAGGTAGGCCGTGGCATTTAAACGATGCCTAATTGGCACTAAGAGGCCTAAAGTGTGCCAAGAAAACATCCCCCACACCATTACACCACCACCACCAGCCTGCACAGTGGTAACAAGGCATGATGGATCCATGTTCTCATTCTGTTTACGCCAAATTCTGACTCTACCATCTGAATGTCTCAACAGAAATCGAGACTCATCAGACCAGGCAACATTTTTCCAGTCTTCAACTGTCCAATTTTGGTGAGCTTGTGCAAATTGTAGCCTCTTTTTCCTATTTGTAGTGGAGATGAGTGGTACCCGGTGGGGTCTTCTGTTGTTGTAGGCCATCCGCCTCAAGGTTGTACGTGTTGTGGCTTCACAAATGCTTTGCTGCATACCTCGGTTGTAACGAGTGGTTATTTCAGTCAAATTTGCTCTTCTATCAGCTTGAATCAGTCGGCCCATTCTCCTCTGACCTCTAGCATCAACAAGGCATTTTCGCCCACAGGACTGCCGCATACTGGATGTTTTTCCCTTTTCACACCATTCTTTGTAAACCCTAGAAATGGTTGTGCGTGAAAATCCCAGTAACTGAGCAGATTGTGAAATACTCAGACCGGCCCGTCTGGCACCAACAACCATGCCACGCTCAAAATTGCTTAAATCACCTTTCTTTCCCATTCAGACATTCAGTTTGGAGTTCAGGAGATTGTCTTGACCAGGACCACACCCCTAAATGCATTGAAGCAACTGCCATGTGATTGGTTGGTTAGATAATTGCATTAATGAGAAATTGAACAGGTGTTCCTAATAATCCTTTAGGTGAGTGTATAACGAGAAGTTACCTGACATAAATACTAACCTGCGTAGTTATTTAATGTCTGACTAATAATACTAATGAGAGACTCACCTTCGTCTTACTAACCAGTATTGTAGTCAATGTGTTTATAACCTTTTTTTTTGTTTAACGATTTGTGTGATATCATATGGTGTCTGCGTCCAATTATTACAGAAATTGAGTTCTACAAGATTCCAGGATTCATGATACGGTGATACTATAAATTCACAGCCCACTGACAAAGAAATGATCAGTCTATAATTTTAATGGTAGGTGTATTTTAACAGTGAGAGACAGAATAACAACAAAAAATCCAGAGAAATGCATTTCAAAAATGTTATAAATTGATTTGCATGTTAATGAGGGAAATAAGTATTTGACCCCTTCGACTTAGTACTTGGTGGCAAAACCCTTGTTGGCAATCACAGAGGTCAGACGTTTCTTGTAGTTGGCCACCAGGTTTGCACACATCTCAGGAGGGATTTTGTCCCACTCCTCTTTGCAGATCCTCTCCAAGTCATTTAGGTTTCGAGGCTGACGTTTGGCAACTCGAACCTTCAGCTCCTCCACAGATTTTCTATGGGATTAAGGTCTGGAGACTGGCTAGGCCACTGCAGGACCTTAATGTGCTTCTTCTTGAGCCACTCCTTTGTTGCCTTGGCTGTGTGTTTTGGGTCATTGTCATGCTGGAATACCCATCCACGACCCATTTTCAATGCCCTGGCTGAGGGAAGGAGGTTCTCACCCAAGATTTGACGGTACATGGCCCCGTCCATCGTCCCTTTGATGCGGTGCAGTTGTCCTGTCCCCTTAGCAGAAAAACACCCCCAAAGCATAATGTTTCCACCTCCATGTTTGACGGTGGGGATGGTGTTCTTGGGGTCATTCCTCCTCCTCCAAACACGGCGAGTTGAGTTGATGCCAAAGAGCTCGATTTTGGTCTCATCTGACCACAACACTTTCACCCAGTTCTCCTCTGAATCATTCAGATGTTCATTGGCAAACTTCAGACGGGCCTGTACATGTGCTTTCTTGAGCAGGGGGACCTTGCGGGCACTGCAGGATTTCAGTCCTTCACAGCGTAGTGTGTTATTAGATTATTAGGAACACCATACTAATACGGTGTTTGACCCCCTTTCGCCTTCAGAACTGCCTTAATTCTACATGGCATTGATTCAACAAGGTGCTGAAAGCATTCTTTACAAATGTTGGCCCATATTGATAGGATAACATCTTGCAGTTGATGGAGATTTGTGGGATGCACATCCAGGGCACGAAGCTCCCGTTCCACCACATCCCAAAGATGCTCTATTGGGTTGAGATCTGGTGACTGTGGGGGCCAGTTTAGTACAGTGAACTCATTGTCATGTTCAAGAAACCAATTTGAAATGATTCGACCTTTGTGACATGGTGCATTATCCTGCTGGAAGTAGCCATCAGAGGATGGGTACATGGTGGTCATAAAGAGATGGACATGGTCAGAAACAATGCTCAGGTAGGCCGTGGCATTTAAACGATGCCCAGTTGGCACTAAGGGGCCTAAAGTGTGCCAAGAAAACATCCCCCACACCATTACACCACCACCACCAGCCTGCACAGTGGTAACAAGGCATGATGGATCCATGTTCTCATTCTGTTTACGCCAAATTCTGACTCTACCATCTGAATGTCTCAACAGAAATCGAGACTCATCAGACCAGGCAACATTTTTCCAGTCTTCAACTGTCCAATTTTGGTGAGCTTGTGCAAATTGTAGCCTCTTTTTCCTATTTGTAGTGGAGATGAGTGGTACCCGGTGGGGTCTTCTGCTGTTGTAGCCCATCCGCCTCAAGGTTGGGAAAAATGGGAAAAATCCCCTCAGGGGAGAAAATTCCGCACCTTCCCCCCTCTCTCACGGGAGAAAACTCCATCCCCCCATACCCTAGAATCGCCTCTGTGTGTTACTACACCCTCTTAAGAATTATTTGGCAGCGTTACGAGCAGCTCCTGTGCACAGAAGTGACACTGTGTTCCTGCAATGCGCACATCGTTTGAAAGCTCATTCTCTTGGCTACCAGTGCGTTTCAGCACCGAGGTGTAAATATTCTTCCTGTAATGTAAATATTTGTAATCACAGGGTTATGTTTATTATGTGTCATTACCAACACTGTTCGAATTGAGGGTGGTCCGGGACCCCCCATAATAGGTAAGGGACCCCCCCATAAGAGAGAAAACTTTTAACTTGGGGATCCCGATATTTCATTGATGAAAAATATTAATTTTTGACTAAATGAATGCCATGAAACAAGACGCATGTCGGCTTCTTCCATTGTCATCAGTGTTCTAGAATCCATTGTTTTTGTTCTCTTCAGTGACGTTCTAAACACCACAGCAGGGTTTTACTGAAACGTAGAATATGTAATTGTACCGGGTTGTGTGTGTGACACATTAACTGTGGTTGTTTTCAAAATAACATTTTTAAAAATGTCAATGATAGGCTTCTAATTGTCTGTGTCGCGGAATGGTTTGAAGTGCAAATGACAATATAGCCAGTTGAGTAATGAATTATGTAGCGAATGTATTTGAATTTGTCAGAAGTGAAAACAGAAGTGTTCACCTTTTCTTCACATTGTATCTGTCTTCAGTGAGCCGGTTTCATTGAGTCCAGTCGTGGTGTGTGAAGATGCACAGAAACGAGCTGTGTGTTTGTGTTTGTAAGAGGACACTGAATTAGACACACATGGAACTAATGGCTACAGGACAGAAGGGAACATTCAAACGACTATTTAAAAAGTGGTAAAGACTGACAATTACAGTTATAAGAATCAATACGGCCTTTAGTTTAGTGGTTCCTGACCTCGGAAACTATGCATATGAACACTTTAATACTTTTTGATTTTGTTTTTCTGTTGGGGTTTTTTTGGTGGAGTTTTCACAAGTGTGAACGTCAGAGTCTTCTCTGATTCAGGATTGTGACACTTCAGTCACTGTAACTCGCATCTCTGAATGAAATTATTCCATATTCAATATGACTGAAGAGAAAATAATTCTTAGACAGACACTAATCTTTAATTTAATGTCAGCCGTTGCATGTCGTCTGTCTGCGCTCTGCAAAGAAATGTTTTACCAACTTTTTTTTTTGTTATTGTCGCCTAAAGCATATCTTCCTTATTTTATCACTGTGAGATCTAGGAACATTAAAACAACAACACAGGTTGTTTTGTTTATGTATGGTTTTCATTGTAATGGTTGTTATTTTAAAGAGAGATAATAAGACATTTATTAACGTACTTATTCCCATAGTCTTCTCATCCCTCCTCACAGGATTGAGGGACCCCCCATAAATTCCATCCCAATTCAAACACTGATTACCAATCACATTGTAACTTGTAAAGGTATTAAAATTAAAACATATATTTTATACTTCGCTCAAATTAAAGTTTACCAAGAGATACTTGGTACAGTATTATGTACTAGGCCTGAAATCCTAGATCCATCACAAACACCCATTAACATCATGGTGTGAAAATAATACAACTAACATGTACAAAGTATAAAACCCAAACGACTGCGTCTTTACCACGTCAATCATTGGCCCGACAGTCACTATTTATTTTATAATTTACTTATTCATGCTTCTAAAGTACCTTATATATCATAATCCATGCTAAAGAACAGCAGGTAAATATTAAGGTAACATTTAAAAAAAAAAAGTAAAATGTAATTATATAAATATAATATAATTATGTAAATATATATGTTTAAATAATGTAAATGGCTATCAATAATAATAATAATAAAAATCTTTAAACAAAAATATAAAAAGTCCCTTATTTAATTTAAACAAGATATTGTTTTAAAGCAATGTCTCTCTCTCTCTCTCTCTCTCTCTCTCTATATATATATATATATACACTCACCTAAAGGATTATTAGGAACACCATACTAATACTGTGTTTGACCCCCTTTCGCCTTCAGAACTGCCTTAATTCTACGTGGCATTGATTCAACAAGGTGCTGAAAGCATTCTTTAGAAATGTTGGCCCATATTGATAGGATAGCATCTTGCAGTTGATGGAGATTTGTGGAATGCACATCCAGGGCACGAAGCTCCCGTTCCACCACATCCCAAAGATGCTCTATTGGGTTGAGATCTGGTGACTGTGGGGGCCAGTTTAGTACAGTGAACTCATTGTCATGTTCAAGAAACCAATTTGAAATGATTCGACCTGTGTGACATGGTGCATTATCCTGCTGGAAGTAGCCATCAGAGGATGGGTACATGGTGGTCATAAAGGGATGGACATGGTCAGAAACAATGCTCAGGTAGGCCGTGGCATTTAAACGATGCCCAATTGGCACTAAGGGGCCTAAAGTGTGCCAAGAAAACATCCCCCACACCATTACACCACCACCACCAGCCTGCACAGTGGTAACAAGGCATGATGGATCCATGTTCTCATTCTGTTTACGCCAAATTCTGACTCTACCATCTGAATGTCTCAACAGAAATCGAGACTCATCAGACCAGGCAACATTTTTCCAGTCTTCAACTGTCCAATTTTGGTGAGCTTGTGCAAATTGTAGCCTCTTTTTCCTATTTGTAGTGGAGAAGAGTGGTACCCGGTGGGGTCTTCTGCTGTTGTAGGCCATCCGCCTCAAGGTTGTATGTGTTGTGGCTTCACAAATGCTTTGCTGCATACCTCGGTTGTAACAAGTGGTTATTTCGGTCAAAGTTGCTCTTCTATCAGCTTGAATCAGTCGGCCCATTCTCCTCTGACCTCTAGCATCAACAAGGCATTTTCGCCCACAGGACTGCCGCATACTGGATGTTTTTCCCTTTTCACACCATTCTTTGTAAACCCTAGAAATGGTTGTGCGTGAAAATCCCAGTAACTGAGCAGATTGTGAAATACTCAGACCGGCCCGTCTGGCACCAACAACCATGCCACGCTCAAAATTGCTTAAATCACCTTTCTTTCCCATTCAGACATTCAGTTTGGAGTTCAGGAGATTGTCTTGACCAGGACCACACCCCTAAATGCATTGAAGCAACTGCCATGTGATTGGTTGGTTAGATAATTGCATTAATGAGAAATTGAACAGGTGTTCCTAATAATCCTTTAGGTGAGTGTATATATATATATATATATAGAGAGAGAGAGAGACATGTTTAAAACAATATATTTTTTTCACATGGACTTCATGAAAATGGCTTACAATTTATAAATTCTAAAATGAATAAGTCACTGCTGTTCAAAGCATCCTTTTTGTAATAAATGCAGCTACACATTTTAATGGATATATTCTATTTTGAACCACTTTGATTTTTAATCATTATGTTTTGGTCAAAATGCTTGTAGTTGAAGAATACCCTCATATTCACTAATGTGTTTAAAACAAAAACACTTTACAATCAACTTCAGATTATTTCTCATGTCCACAGTGGTTTTATGTGTTAAATATCTCCATATTTCAATTTTCAACATTGAATTAGAAATGTAGTTGCTTTATCTCTCTCTTTTGGCAAAGGCAGATCACTAAATACATTCAGTGTATTATACTCTCAATGCATTCTGTGGCCGCAATGCAGGCTACTTACCTTTGTGTCCAGGAAATCCCCCTCCACGGGGTGTTCAATTCTGAAAACACAAATGATAGACGTGTGAAAGAGATTTCACTGTGCCTTTGTGGCTTGTATTACTGAACTTTTTACAGTTCACTTCATCTTGCACGACACCATCAGACTTGATTTGTGTTTGTATTATTGAAGGGGATTTAATTCTTATTAAAGTAATGGTGTCTGCATTGCAATTCAGACGTGTTCTAGGCATTTTAGGATCACAGTATGCGCACATTGTGCCTGCGCTTCTCACACGATGGCAGTTTTAAGTCCCTATAGTCCTGTTCTGTCCAGTGACGGTCTGGACCCAGGAGCGTCTTTACAACGTACTTTTAGGGGGGGGCTTAAATAATACAATAATACAACAAAATAATTCAAGAATGAACAAGTAACTGCGCAAAACCATGTCAGCAACCCACCCGCTCCACCCGCCCTTACACCAGAAAAAAACACTGTCAGCAACCCATACACCCCACACCCGCACCGAGCAGGACAGCAGCACCGCGTCTCTCCCCAGCGCTCAGCCTCTCTGTCCTGTCAGCTCAGTGTCAATGGCCAGGCAATCAGTCTCAGCCGGTTTAACATCTCTATAACATTCCAGTTTAGTAATTGATTTTGTTTAATTGTTCCAATGTTCAACGCATGCGTTTATGTATTTTTTATCAGTTTCTGTAATTTCTCTCTCTCTCTCTCTCTCTCTCTCTCTATATATATATATATATTATGAGTAGGTGGAATGTACATTTAAAGTTTTTTTATTTTTTTTAATGTGTATCAGTATATTATATATCTAGGGAGAGATGCAGGGAGAGGGACAGTTTGGTATAGGTTATCAAAACTCAGTTCAGTGCAGGATCTTACCTTGGGGGGGTGGGGGTTGTAGGGAGGCAGGTTTTTTAGATTCTTCATTACCCATCTCTGTTCTGAAATAAGATCATATTTAGATACAGACATATTTCACATGAATCAATTTATCTACAAAATATAATATTCTCTAAATGATTAGGATATTTATATATTTTAAAAAATATTTATTACACAAACCTGTGGAAATTTCAAATAATTTGATTTTCTACTCCTGCAAATGTGGAGTATTTGAATATTTGATCTCTAATTAAACAACATAAAAACTTAAAAATATACAAGCTATAATTTGCAACATAATTTAAAAAGCTGCTTTAAAACGTAACAGAATTTTAACATTTCACAACTCATAAAAGACACTGTTCTTAAACAATCAAAGTGTAACAGAGTTTGAAAAGTAATTTATAATTCTGGTTAGAAAGCAAATAAATATTAGTAATTCATGTAACTGACTTACCAGTTTTATGTTCTTGAGCTGCTGTGGATGCTGCAGATAGGTGAATCAGGTGAACTTATATCTTCACAGAGGAGCACTGAGGTCCAATCAGACAGTGACTTGTAAAAATGAAACTTATTGAAAATTGTGTCTGATAATGCTGAGGAGAAAGAGAAGGGGGGCAGGACTGTGATACGTGGTTTTTGTTTCACTTTTAATGGAAACAGATACATAGTTCCCTGTGTCAGTGTTGTATTTCTGTTTTCTTGCTGCTGCTGAGAGTGGCTCAGTACCTCTGATCCACTGGCACAATACTGGCAGTGAGTTGGTTGTGTTTGGTTATTGGCTGGAGTTGCGGTTCAGCTTTGTTGACAACATAGACAAAATAGAGTAAGCCTAAAGAAAACTCATTCATTCTAAAAAAATATATAAATAAAATGTGAATATAATCACATGGTCGGCTGCATGAAAGGCATCTCCGTTAAACCTGCCCTTGGCTTTTCATCTTGTTGAAGGGATTTTTATTTTCTGGAAGCATCTGTTTTTCCCCTCTATAGCAGCAATGCTCTTCTGTAGAAAGTGTTTTCTCTATGAAAGACAGGTCTTGCCCATCTGTCCCCCTGCTTTCATTCATAGGGAAACCCTCTACACACTGTATTGTGCAAAATGTCACTTTGCTCCTCACACAGAGGTGTGTTCCTTGACCCCAGCCTGTGGCAGGGCCAGGCTCCTAGGCTTACGAAGTCTTGAATTCTTCCAGTTACACAAAGTCCCTAAGATCAATTTTCTTTATTTTAAAATTGATGTATTTCTGGATATGTATGTAGTAAACATCATCATAAACTCATATCCTTTGTGTCTTGGTGGACGGGAGGGATGCTTACTCCTGTGTTCATACCTTTGATAAATTGTAACTGAATGATGAGTTAACAGAAGATATGGATTAATTAAAGAATAACAAATTAAATGTATTATGTACCAAAGTGGATATATCATATAGCAGAAAATATGTATTATGATTTAAATTTTCAGCTACATGATTTCTCCACTGTGGTACATAATACATGCAATTTGTTATTTTTTTATTGAAAGTTTTTTCTTTCAGTTTCAATCTGTAGTTGTTTACAAGAAATGAACTGATTTCCTCTAATTATATGTAGAACCAGCTACAGGTTGCCTGGTCTGACAGGGTTGCTTGAAAGAGATAATACTATAGAGACGGCAAAGTATAAATCTTAACTGAATGACACAAAACTCAGGTATTCGTTATTTATACATGTTTATATAAAAGGAAACACAAACTGCACCAGAAATCCAGTTTTTGTTTGACTCACACCAAATCCAAACTTTTCAAATTACTAATGTGTATCTTATTGTGCTTGTCATGTATTGTCAGAAGACTCTTTCTACCAGTGGTGCAGTCGAAGCCATACGCAGGTTTACACCGTATCCCACCTAACTCACCACTAATTGCCTGAGCTTGGTCCTAATTATGTCGTTCTTCAAGTATTTCGACAGTCTTCTAAGCGCCCCACCCTCAGGGTTACGAACCACATTCATTACAAGACAGACTTTCATCAGCTAAGATGGCCGCGTTACTTTGCAACAACGCTTCAATTTTAGCCAGAAATTCATCAACATCTAAATTATCTCCACTCAGCATTACAGATAGGTTGCTAAACAAATCATCCCCTCTGAGTTCTAACTGTACAACATCTCGAGGTCTGACCCTTTCAGCAACCTGTTCAAGCATGTTTTGCAAGGCCTCGTGTATGTTGACAAATATTTCCACATAATTGTCAGAATTTAAAAGTTCTGCAAAATTAAAACGCTGAATCATTTCAAAATTGTTATAGGCAGGTCTATCTATAATCACGGGATCACTGGAACTCTTGGACACATCATCATTTTGAACAAAGCCTTCACCCCCCACATTCTCACAGAGCATGTCCTCCACAGCCTTATCAGTCTCAGAACCCTCCACATCCCGAACACCGCCACCGCCGCCATCTACAAAACCCCCCTTTTGAGGAGTCTCATTTAAAGCCTGTAAAAGCTCTTCAAAGATATCCAACCGGTTAATGTCAAGATCCTCCTCTATAGAGACGGCTGCTTCTGCCGACATCCTGTGTTCTAATTGACTCAAATCATTTATAACAGGGGCAGAATTTGGTCGGGGTAGCTCCTCCAAAGCCTCCACCATTTCAAACAAATCGGGTTGAACTAGGGGGAGAACCTCTATAGGCGCTACCAGTGGGAGGTGGTTATTTAGATCATTGACCATCTGTAACAGGTCGGGGTTCAACGGTAAGTCTGTTAATTCACGTTGGCTCAGAGGGTTTAATTCTATTGGGGGTAGTTGGTGGTTATTTAAAGCATTTACAATTTGTAATAGTTCCAGGTTCATTGGAACATCAGAGGAGTTCACAACAGGGCCGGGGACGTTCTCTTGGGAAGGTCTTTTTGGGGGCCTAGCTTGTTCATAATCCTTTAGTTCGTGAGTTCTTTTATCAAGTCCAGACATTTTTAAATTTATTTTTTATTTTTCCAACAACCCACAATAGTAAGGCGTTTTGTGGCTATTAAAACATTAAATATGGTACAAGGCGTTAGTAAGGGTATTAATAAGTGTGTTTTGGCTCTCTATCACCAGGTTTTGCCTCACTAACACAAGTCTTTGATTTTGTAACAAAGTATGTAGCAACTCACGCCGACCTTCAGGAAGTAGCTCCGGGGGCTGGTGGCCTGGCTCGGCTTCAAAGGATGGTCGCTCCAGTAAATCTCGGTCGACGGAGGCAGGGAGCGAGCGTATACTCATGGAGACCAAGCAGGACTTTGCGGTGATACCCTGACCAAGCGCGGGGTACTGTTCCGTGTTTCTGTAGCCAAGAAACGGGTCGGGGTGAACGATGTTGAAACCAGACTGGCGTTGGGGGGTGTGTCAGCCCTGACTAACGGCGACCCCTGAGGTTGTTGGGTGGCTGTATTTGTTCCGCCTGACAATGCGGCGAGCTGAATCTGGGGTGTTGAATTAGAGTTGAATTAGAGTTGAATGACTAGATGTTGGGGGGTCTCCAAGACCACCGTGGGGGATCCTCTCGGTGGTCTCACCGGTGAAGATGTTTGATCCCACTTAGACGGAGTAATTGTCCTCAAAAGCTCATCCACCGAATGACTATCCCATGAGTCTTGGGAAGAATAAAAAATACATTACATTTATATCTTTAAACGGTGACAGAAATCAAACTTAAAACAACTTGAGCAGGACATTCAAAACCTTTAGCTTTTTTAGACCTTTGAAAATAGCCTTAGATATTCACTACACCGCCTTATTATTTACAGACACTATATTTATTAGGACTTAATAAAATCTAAAACCTTATAATAAATGTAAAACAGAGAAGCCGCTGTAAATAAGTTGTTTCTTAAATGTTTCTTTAAAAACTGTAATATTATTAATAAAACACATTTATATACACACACACACCCACAGCAACATTTCATTTTTAAACGAACCGTCCAAGTGTAAACGCTTCCTGATCCCGGGACTTCCTGTTTCACAAGCATTTTCATGATCTGTTTAAATATTAAATACAATTAACACAATCAATCCTTTTCCAACAACCACTTTAAAACAGAAGTATAATAGCGGTAGATATGCCAAACAACTTACTAAACCCTTTCAGCCGGCTTAACTTCCTAACCAGACGGTACGGCAATCGGCCATTTCTAAACACGTTTCCCAGAAACAAGCCCAGACTGTCCGGCCTTCTACAGGTCTATCCCAGAATCCCCCACCCTACAGGCTCACATCCCTTAAATATTAACCCTCAACCCTCAGCGGGCAAACAATTCCCTTTTAAAAACATTAAAGTTTGAAAGATCTTACTTACCTCCACAGAATAATCGTTTCTTATGGTTTTCGGCTGGTTTAGCTTTTTGCACCGCTGTGAAAGTAAGAGACATGTTTAACCTTTAGCCACGCCGCTTTATAAAAAGCTTTAACCTCTTATTTACAGGCTGCAGATATATACTCACAGCTATCAGATACCGGGGCTGACGGCCTTTCAGATTCTTGAAAGGTTACGGTTCTCGAAGGTAAAACGAAACAAGCCCTCGATGTGGAAGGCCTTTCGTTGTCTCGAACCACGTTTCTTAATACTGTTAGAAAGGATAATTTTTTTAAATTAACAAAACTGAACTCAAACATCTTACAGAAACGTGATACAAACAACCGGGGGTTTAGTTCTAACCCGGTCGGCAGACAGCCCGTCTAGGGGCAACCACTTCTCTAGGTCGATCCTCGGAGACATTAACCCCGGGCCTTTCGATAGTTTCTGTGTAATTAAAGAGACCGGCATTAATATATATTAAAACGTTTTCAAAACTCTAATGATCCGCTTCAAAACCACACACCCCCCCCACACACACATCCTTACATTAGAACCCATGAGCGCAAACACAAAAAGCTTACCGGCGTTGTTCCAGATGATCTCCTCGGCGTTGGGAATTAACTCCTGTTGACTGGCTGAAAAATTATTTACAGAGCTTAAAACAGATGCTATAGCCTTATTTACAATACATGTACACAACACGCTCTGAGTCAATGAAATTAATCTGAAGACTTACCTAAAAACTCGTTTAAATCGAAGTCGCTGATGTTGTTTCCGGCCATTGTTGATCTTTAGTCTTAAATCGAAAGGTCAGTATGAGTCTGTCGAGCTGAAGACCAGACCTTCATACTTATACAGCTGTCCATATGCCGGAGCTGTTTGTAAGGCATTGTTCTGGAATTTGTGCCGCCCCGTTACAAATTAACATATCAAAACCAACCAATAAAATGGCACTGCATCAAATTTCAAATAGAAACCAAGATGGAGCCGATCTCTCCTCTCAACTCTAAACTTTTATTAGAACCTTTTTGGCTCTCAAGAAAACATTTTTAAATCATCTAGACCTACAGTGGGGGAAAAAAGTATTTGATCCCCTGCTGATTTTGTACGTTTGCCCACTGACAAAGAAATGATCAGTCTATAATTTTAATGGTAGGTGTATTTTAACAGTGAGAGACAGAATAACAGCAAAAAAATCCAGAAAAACGCATTTCAAAAAAGTTATACATTGATTTGCATGTTAATGAGGTAAATAAGTATTTGACCCCTTCGACTTAGTACTTGGTGGCAAAACCCTTGTTGGCAATCACAGAGGTCAGACGTTTCTTGTAGTTGGCCACCAGGTTTGCACACATCTCAGGAGGGATTTTCTCCCACTCCTCTTTGCAGATCCTCTCCAAGTCATTAAGGTTTCGAGGCTGATGTTTGGCAACTCGAACCTTCAGCTCCCTCCACAGATTCTCTATGGGATTAAGGTCTGGAGACTGGCTAGGCCACTCCAGGACCTTAATGTGCTTCTTCTTGAGCCACTCCTTTGTTGCCTTGGCTGTGTGTTTTGGGTCTTTGTCATGCTGGAATACCATCCACGACCCATTTTCAATGCCCTGGCTGAGGGAAGGAGGTTCTCACCCAAGATTTGACGGTACATGGCCCCGTCCATCATCCCTTTGATGTGGTGCAGTTGTCCTGTCCCCTTAGCAGAAAAACACCCCTAAAGCATAATGTTTCCACCTCCATGTTTGACGGTGGGGATGGTGTTCTTGGGGTCATTCCTCCTCCTCCAAACACGGCGAGTTGAGTTGATGCCAAAGAGCTCGATTTTGGTCTCGTCTGACCACAACACTTTCACCCAGTTCTCCTCTGAATCATTCAGATGTTCATTGGCAAACTTCAGACGGGCCTGTACATGTGCTTTCTTGAGCAGGGGGACCTTGCGGGCGCTGCAGGATTTCAGTCCTTCACGGCGTAGTGTGTTACCAATTGTTTTCTTGGTGACTATGGTCTCAGCTGCCTTGAGATCATTAACAAGATCCTCCCGTGTAGTTCTGGGCTGATTCCTCACCGTTCTCATGATCATTGAAACTCCACGAGGTGAGATCTTGCATGGAGCCCCAGACCGAGGGAGACTGACAGTTATTTTGTGTTTCTTCCATTTGCGAATAATCGCACCAACTGTTGTCACCTTCTCACCAAGCTGCTTGGCGATGGTCTTGTAGCCCATTCCAGCCTTGTGTAGGTCTACAATCTTGTCCCTGACATCCTTGGACAGCTCTTTGGTCTTGGCCATGGTGGAGAGTTTGGAATCTGATTGATTGATTGCTTCTGTGGACAGGTGTCTTTTATACAGGTAACGAGCTGAGATTAGGAGCGCTCCCTTTAAGAAAGTCTCAGCTCGTTACCTGTATAATAGACACCTGGGAGCCAGAAATCTTGCTGATTGATAGGGGATCAAATACTTATTTCCCTCATTAACATGCAAATCAATGTATAACTGTTTTTGAAATGCTCATTGGATTTTTTTGTTATTCTGTCTCTCACTGTTAAAATACACCTACCATTAAAATTATAGACTGATCATTTCTTTGTCAGTGGGCAAACGTACAAAATCGGCAGGGGATCAAATACTTTTTTCCCTCACTGTATAGTCAACAACCACTAAGAATATTTCAGGCCTTTATAAGAGCTAAAAAACAACCTGAACCAAGAAAATAACTATAAAGATCTAAAATAACCATCGCTCTAATAGTTTTAACAGTACATTTTTTTTTTAAATAGCTATGCTTTGTTTGGTATTAAACAAGTCACAAACTACTCAGAACAGTGTTTATCACCGCAAAAGAGATATTTGGGTTTATTTTACAAAGCTTATAAATTATATAGGTTAAAAGTATTCTGAATGTTTTGATATCACACGTCATACCTACTGTTGTCTGACCCACCTCCCGCGGTGTGAGCGATTTAGCCTTGAGTGTTGTGAGCTATTTAGCATTGAGTGATCAGTTGTTTTTATTTTTAAATGATGCCTTATCATTAGGTATTGAGACAGCTAAAATACATTAAAAGCACATCATTATCTTAAGTCTAACTCTTACGAGCTTTAAGACCCTAGAATGTATTTAAGTAAAACGAATGAACACATTATGTGAGAGAACTAATATAAAATAAAATATAACCACAGCTTTTTTTTTTTTTTTTTACAAAAACAATTAACCTATACAGACACACACACACACGCTTTTTTAATTTAATTTTTAATTCAATTTGTCTTATTATTAAACAAACTGAACATCCTCAGATGTTTCCAGAGATTGATGGGGAGAGACAGAGACAGAGACAGTGTGGATAACATAAGTACCCTATGCAAAACAGGCATTGTTAGGACCTGGGACCATTACAGACAACAGACCTTGTTGATCTTATAAAATGATTGGGCGAGAGAGACAGACAAAGACAGAGACAGAGACAGTGTGAATATGATAAACGCCCTATTCAAAACTGGCATTGTTAAGACCTGGGCCCCATTACAGACAACAATACTTGTTGATCTTTTAACGGTTTAGATTTCCTTAACCATTACATGTATATATTTTTTTTAAAAAGACCCCCAACCACTACAGGAGGATCTGACCCATTCACACTCTACAGTTGACCAACAAGAACAACAAGAACAACACGGTTATGGGCGGCCTTGTTGTTCAGGGTTTTATGGGTGTACACTTTCTGAGGGATATGACGTAGGAATAATTAAGGAAATAACTCTACCTAAAATCACGCCCCCCAATTATGACGTAGGAATATTAATAAGGTTAGGTCATACGTCATAACAAAATAGGCCGCGCCCATAGGACCCTACTATCTACTAGTGTGAGTACTTTTGACTAAACCAATAGAACTTAATAAAACATTTGCCACATTCACATAATGGTACGTATTAAATTCCATATTTTCATATTTCCATAGTTTCTATATGTGATCTGTTTTGTACCTGTATTCCCTCAGCTACTTATGATTCCAACCTGTTTTGAAAACCTTGACAACAAAACCACCACAGAGAAGTTTACCGTACGTTCTTAAACCTGTATTGGTGTGAATATATTTTAAGGAGCAATACCTTTGTGCTTAATCACAATGAGCCTGTAGAATAAATCACTCTGGGCAATGATAGACAGGCAGTGGACAGCCCAACCTATGGTTTGATTCTTTCTAGCATTCGGCTCAGTATAACAATATCAAAATACAATATTCAGTGGGCTTTCCCCTGCAGCACAAAGCGGTCACTGGCAAACTGAAGTATCTGCAGCAGGGCAGAGAGGACGAGGATGTCAAGGTTGTCATTCAGGCTGGTTTCCTCGTGGTAGTTCTTCACTGCAAGGATGTTGCTGACTGGGATGTCAAGCATCTGACTGCACTTCTTCATCTGAAACACAAGAGTGGAGGATGTTTATGAAGCACAGTCCTGCTTGCAATACAGCACACAAACACACATAGATTAAACACTCCCTTGTGCGCTCCCAATCAATGCATCCATTGACACTACATGTATATATTTGTCTGTATTCCTGCCATTGCTTTAAGAGTAACTTTATCGCTTCAGGAGTGATCGGTGGCTCTTCCCTTGCATGCAATGATTAAAATATTCATAGTTGAGAATCAACCTGAGTCCTGAGTCTCTGTGTATAGTGGAGATTAAATCCACTACAGTATCTTTGAGACTTTAGTCCAGGTTCTGAGTCCTCTTTCTGATTTAACTGATGTTCTACAGTGAGGGAAAAAAGTATTTGATCCCCTGCTGATTTTGTATGTTTGCCCACTGACAAATAAACGATCAGTCTATCATTTTAATGGTAGGTGTATTTTAACAGTGAGAGACAGAACAAAAAAAAAAAAAAAAAAAAACGCATTTCATGATTTGCATGTTAATGAGGGAAATAAGTATTTGACCCCTTCGACTTAGTACTTGGTGGCAAAATCCTTGTTGGCAATCACCGAGGTCAGACGTTTCTTGTAGTTGGCCACCAGGTTTGCACACATCTCAGGAGGGATTTTGTCCCACTCCTCTTTGCAGATCCTCTCTAAGTCATTAAGGTTTCGAGGCTGACGTTTGGCAACTCGAACCTTCAGCTCCCTCCACAGATTTTCTATGGGATTAAGGTCTGGAGACTGGCTAGGCCACTCCTGCCCTTCATGTGCTTCTTCTTGAGCCACTCCTTTGTTGCCTTGGCTGTGTGTTTTGGGTCATTGTCATGCTGGAATACCACCCACGACCCATTTTCAATGCCCTGGCTGAGGGAAGGAGGTTCTCACCCAAGATTTGACGGTACATGGCCCCGTCCATCGTCCCTTTGATGCGGTGCAGTTGTCCTGTCCCCTTAGCAGAAAAACACCCCCAAAGCATAATGTTTCCACCTCCATGTTTGACGGTGGGGATGGTGTTCTTGGGGTCATTCCTCCTCCTCCAAACACGGCGAGTTGAGTTGATGCCAAAGAGCTCGATTTTGGTCTCATCTGACCACAACACTTTCACCCAGTTCTCCTCTGAATCATTCAGATGTTCATTGGCAAACTTCAGACGGGCCTGTACATGTGCTTTCTTGAGCAGGGGGACCTTGCGGGCGCTGCAGGATTTCAGTCCTTCACGGCGTAGTGTGTTACCAATTGTCTTCTTGGAGACTATGGTCCCAGCTGCCTTGAGATCATTAACAAGATCCTCCCGTGTAGTTCTGGGCTGATTCCTCACCGTTCTCATGATCATTGAATCTCCACTAGGTGAGATCTTGCATGGAGCCCCAGACCGAGGGAGACTGACAGTTATTTTGTGTTTCTTCCATTTGCGAATAATCGCACCAACTGTTGTCACCTTCTCACCAAGCTGCTTGGCGATGGTCTTGTAGCCCATTCCAGCCTTGTGTAGGTCTACAATCTTGTCCCTGACATCCTTGGACAGCTCTTTGGTCTTGGCCATGGTGGAGAGTTTGGAATCTGATTGATTGATGCTTCTGTGGACAGGTGTCTTTTATACAGGTAACGAGCTGAGATTAGGAGCTCTCCCTTTAAGAGAGTCTCAGCTCGTTACCTGTATAATAGACACCTGGGAGCCAGAAATCTTGCTGATTGATAGGGGATCAAATACTTATTTCCCTCATTAACATGCAAATACATTTATAACTCTTTTGAAATGCTTTTTTCTGGATTTTTGTGTTGTTATTGTCTGTCACTGTTAAAATACACCCACCATTAAAATGATAGACTGATCATTTCTTTGTCAGTGGGCAAACGTACGAAATCAGCAGGGGATCAAATACTTTTTTCCCTCACTGTAGTACATTATACAGTATTATATTAATTTAATGTAGAATAATTATTATTAGTAGTAGAGGTGGTATAATTATTAGTCTTATACGGTGAAACGTGGTTAATACTTTTTGAAAGCATTGTAAAATTGTAGGAAATATGCTGTATTATAGGGAATGATCTGAGGTGTGTACGGTATTGATCAAGTTTCCTAGAGCACATAATATAGTTTGATAAAAATTAAAAAAAAGAATTTTGAGCCCGCTCCAGCTCACCCGGAACTCTGGTGTCTCTCTGCCACGATTCACACACTACTCCACTGCTCCGCTCCCTCCACTGGCTCCCGATAGTGGCACACATTCAGTTCAAGACTTTGACCCTCACCTACCACTGTCTCGACCACACTGCACCAAGCTACCTTCAGACACTCGTCTCTCCATACATCCCCTCCAGACCACTGCGCTCCTCCAGCGCCAGAAGACTAACTCTGCCTCCTCCCCACTCCCCTTCCTCCAGAGCCGCTCCTTCTCATCCCTGAACCCTAAGTGGTGGAACGACCTTCCCACCGAAGTTAAAACAGCAGAGTCCTTGACCTCCTTCTGGGCTTACTCAAGACACATCTTTTCAGACAGTACTTGTAATTTAGTCATTTACTCTCCTGTAAGATTGCACTGATACGTTTTATCATACTACTTGCCTTGCATTACTAACACTTGTATTGTTTATCTGATTTCCCCTATGCTCCCTTCCCCTGGCCCTTGACTGTGACTTAACATCTTGTCTGCACTCATCAGCTTTTACAGTCCAGGATGTAAGACCCTATATATTGTATATACTTGTGTAAATCGGAATTTGTACAATGTATTATGCATTGAATTGCACTGTATTCTTGCACTTTGTAAGTTGCCCTGGATAAGGGCCTCTGATAAGGTTATGATTGGCTACTGATTTGCATAACCAATGCTGATTGGTTGCTGATCTTCAACGTAGAAGATCCGTGCACGAGAATACGTTCCACCACTGAAGTCAAAGGGAAATGTTGGGTTTTTGATCGATCATAATTCAATAACTATCCATCCAAGCCATACAAAAAGCACAAGCAACCTGAACGGTACCATGATGTATAAGTGTGTGAGTTTGGTATGTGTGGGGTAAGAACTGTAGGAGAAGTAGCAGTCCGGATTACACAGATTACAGATTAATACACGTGGATAATAGCTGACATAAACACAGATTCTCCCATCCTGGCCTGCAACTCCTTCAGAGTTTACCATGGCCTCTTGGTGGCTTCTCTGACCACCGACCTCCTTGTGCAGTAGCTCTGTTTCACCGGACGGCCTGCTCTAGGCAGAGCTGTGGTTGAGCTATATTCTTTCCATTTTTTATCATGGATTTAACTGTGCTCCAGGGGACATTCAAAGTTTGGGATATTTGTTCATAGCCCAACCCTGACTAGTGCTTTTCCAGAACTTTCTCTTTGACGTTTTTTTAAAGCTTCATGGTGTGGTTGTTTGGGTAAGATCTCTGACTTACTCTGGGCCTTCCAGAAGCAGGTGTATGTCATCTGAGATCATGTGACAATCTAATTGCACATAGGTGGACTCAACTAATTATGTGACTTTTGAAGGCAACTGTCTGCACCAGAGTTTATTTAAGTGTGTCATAGCAAAGGGAGTGAAAATTCATGCAATCAAGACTAAAACAATATAATAGATTATGTAATACTTTTTAGATTACACTACAAAAAAAATCCATTCCATCCATTTTCGATACCGCTTATCCTGGTGAGCGTCGTGGGGAAGCCAGAGCTGATCCCGGTAGGCAGAGGGCACAAGGCAGGAATACACCTAGGACGGGATGCCAGTCCATCGCTGGGCAACACACACAAACATACATGCATACAGGGCAATTTAGCAAGGCCAATTAACCTGACCCGCATGTCTTTGGACGGTGGGAAGAAACCAGAGTGTCTGGAGAAAACCCACGCAGACACAGGGAGAACATGCATACTCCACACAGACAGGTCCCCCGAGCTGGGACTTGAACCTGGGACCCCGGAGCTGTGAGGCAGCAGCTGTCATGGCTCCCTAGCACTCACCCTCTATCCCCACTAGAGGCCGCCATTTCCCTGCCTTTCCTTTCACTTCTCCCAGCTTTCCATCATCCCATTTCATTCCGTACACCCTTGTGCACTCTTGCTTCCACCCTCTGTTCCCATTCGCCCTGCACCTCCCTACCTAGTTTCCTGTTCTCTTTATAATCCCCTCACTTCCCTCAGTCGTGGCGAAGTTTTGTCAGTTCATCTTGCAATTCTGAGCATTCTCCTTGTGCCCTCTCTTTTTAGCCTTATTTCCTTGTGCCTTGGATTTCCTTGTTTTCTTGACCTCCTGCCTGTCTTCCCGACCACGACTCTGCCAACACCCGACCCACGCCTGTCTGACCATCCCTCAATCACACACTGCAATTGGGTCCCCTGTTCCCGAGCACCGCGCAGGGTGACAGCAGTGCTAACCACCGTGTGGTGAAAACGTATGCAATTAGAAAGCAGTATTCAGTATTCAGCAGAAACTGAAGAGATTACTTGCTGCTCTCAGCCAGATTCCTCTTTCCAGGGGCGCTCTTGTAGTCCTGAGAAAAATCTCCCTTTGCCAAACTCCAATTGCGATTCTTAAACCTCCTCTACAAAGTATTATTCTGTCTTTCTCACACACCTGCATCCAAGCCTACCTGTTGTTTAATGTAAATGCTCTTGTACACATTGCAGAGATCTTCCTTCACCAATGGACAGGCTAAGTCCACCTTAGTCAACAGCACCACCTGAGGGAGACCTGAGCAAAAGAGCAAAATCAGTTTTCCCTGCTGTCTCGTGTTATATACAATCAGGTGACCTCACTCAGTCTGAACTCTGTGCATTACTGTGGACAACTGGGTTTTGCCTCCAGCTCTCCAAAATGAAACAACATACGCATCAATAACCCAGTTAATTAATATCCAATTTCAATTGATATGTTCTGGGTTTTGTATTTAAAAAGACAAATATTATAAATGATCTAGAAATAAAGATGAAAATTCAACATACTGTATTTAACATATAACATCTAGACTGATATTTTGTCCTTTGCATGACTCAACTCTTAAGCATAATTCACTATAAGATATTAAACACATTCAAAGCCACAATGGTGTTGAGGTTTATGTGTCACAGGCTTCCCTTGTTAAATATTGAACCCAGTTAACTGCTATTAGTTTTCCTCTGGTAATAATTTCAGTTTAGTTGCATTTTCTGCAGGTGCGATGATTGAGTTTGAACAATGTAAATGATTTATCAGGTTATTATCAACAATGGCGTCTCCATCCGGACTGCCTCACCCATATCAGTGAGCACCTTGCGGACTCTCTTCAACTTATCCAGAATATTATCTGACAGGAGGCTCAATTGATCCGCTGCCACAACATAGATGATGCAGTGAGCCTGATCTTTCACAGGGGGTCTCTTACTGGTGTCAGGTTTCAGGGGTGACACAGGATTAAACTTGTGGGGGAGAGAGAGAGAAAAATTATATGCAAACTCAATCAATATTAATAATATTTTACAGACATTGCTGTGAGTTTATATTAGCAAAAAAAAATCACTCATGCACTGATTCGCTGCATAATCTTTAACCTCGGAACTAGAAACTAATGTGTGTTAATGCAACATCCTGAGCAGGAGTACGTGATCTGTGAAATTACATGGCTGAGGAGGGTTATAGCATATCAGTTGGATTTACCTTGTATCCGCTTTTTATGTATCCTTTTGCAGCACTGATGATGTCATCAGGATGTATCCCCTGCCAATCAGCTGTCTCCAAGCCCATGATGTCACACAGAACGAAAGGCAGGTTCGATCCTGTTTTTTTATCTTTTAAATAGCAGGGAGTAAACTGGTTGAAAAAAGATAAACAGGATTTTTCACAGTTAATTGTATTTTGCAATGTATCCAATAAAAAGAAGACTTTCATAATAAGTTTTCATCAGTGAATGATGTGGTTTGATTTCCACAGTCTCATTACTTTCAGTTCCTGGATTGTCTTTAATCTTAAAGCGGAGCTGTGTTCTGAATAGGACCATTACAAGTGTGTTTCAAGGTGAGCAGCACTAGATCAGTTAAAGACACTTTAAGACTTCTACACTGGGAGATCAGAGCTCTTCAGAAGAACAAATACCCAGGAAACTGAAACACTTTACTCACTGAAGACAGCACTGAGCTTTCAGTTAATAATAGGCAATATATCCCCACCAATCAATCGAAACATTGCCATGACTGTGTCACGAGGTCTGAAGATGTAATTCACTTACTCAGTGGCATGGTTTCCCAATACGCAAACCACGCAATTGCCCCCTGATGCCTAGTAGCAGTGTTACATTACAAGTTGAATTGTAACTTGCAACACATTACTTATTTTCTCATATGAAAAATAATATATTGTTAATACTGCCTTTTATTTTTAATGTAGTGATTCTGAAGCATGTCTGTTTGGTGCTGTCCTGAGGCCTCTGCATTGTGGCGCAGGAAACACGGGCTCCAGTCTCACTGCGGCCGTTCAATGAGCAATTTGTGAGTTTCATTTTAAGTTAGAATCATCATAGCCTGTTATACCAGATAATACATTTGGGCATTTTTTTCATTTATTTTTTTAACATTGTGGGCTATTTTTGTTTCTGTATTTAGTATTGTTTTGCTAAGAAGTGTGTTTGTATTCGTAGCTCTGACTCAATGGTCAGATTCCTGCAGAATGACAAAAGTCTGTGCAGCATGAACGCACCCCATGTCAACAAGCCGACAGACTGATGCCTGTAGTTTCTATAGGAAGCTGCTTAGTTACAACCATGTAGATGGAGATATCGATAAAAAGCGCTGAGATTAAAGAGCTGAACAGACTACAACTGTATGAAATAATTGAAGGCTGTTTTGGAACCGTGTAGGACATTAAGAAGTAACAATCTCAATCAAACAAGACAGTAGAAGTGTTTTTATTAACAAATAGTGTACATTGCAGCTCTGATCTGACCATTGAGGAATCTGAGAAGCAGGAATCTGACCATTGAGTCAATGATTAAAGTAACCAGGTTGTAGAAGGGAGATTTTGTCTAGGACTAGCAGGAATTCTGTTGCAGGAGGAGTCAGGTGTGGCCTGTTAGGTGTGAATTGGGGGTAGGTAGACAAAAGCTACTTAGAGCAAGAGGTAAACAGAAGTATTTACAAGTTGCCACAGAGAGACACGGGAAAGTACAGGTGAGAGGCAGCCATCTTGTTGTTTGACTAGTTTCAGACCAGTCTTACTTAAAGCAGCTGTTGAGCAGTCGACTAGGCAACAGGAACCAGGGAACTTTAAAACAAAAAAAAACCCTAACATTTAGAAGCATGTGGCCACTACACTGTGAGGTTTGCAGAATGATTGCCTTCCTGGATGAACTCATCCAAGAAGGTTTCATTTGTGAACATTGTCAACAGGTTGAAATCCTAGAGATCAAGGTTCATGATCTTGAGGCTCAGCTTGTTGATCTGCGCTGTATTAGGGATATAGAAGAATTGGTCAATCAGCCCATGAGAAAGATGGTGTGCACAACAAAACCTAGGAGAGTTGAGACCTCAGAGCTGGTCAGTGTATAGAACTGCTATGTTACAGTAGCTCGTAACCACAGAAAAGGGCGTGCACAACCCCTAGAGACACCCAAGAGCTAGAACTGCCCAACAGGTTCCAACTGCTGGACACCGAGTTGGACAGTGACAGCTCAGAGGGTGATGGGGGGGCAGTTGAGCACCAGAGCACCATGGTGCCCACTCCCCCCCAGAAGAGGGAGGTAGTTATAGTAGGAGACTCAATTCTTAGAGGTGTAGATCACACAGTGTGTTCTAGTGACAAGGAGACCCGTATGATATCTTGCCTGCCTGGTGCTCAGGTTGCAGATCTCCCTAAACTAGTAGACGGGATACTGGCCAAAGCTGGGGGGAATCCACTGGTCATGGTCCAGATTGGAACCAATGACATAGGGAAAGGTAGGACAGAGGTTCTGCAAGACAAATTTAAAGAGTTAGGAACAAAACTAAAGAGCAGAACATCCACGATAATTTTCTTCTAAATACTTCCGGTACCACGTGACAGCCCAGGGAGACAGGCAGAGATTAGAAAGTTTAACGTGGTTGAAATCTTTCTTCTGGGATAGATGGGACCTGTACAAACCAGACGGTCTACATCTAAACAGAAGGGGGGCTAATGCATTGGGAGAGCGCATGGGCAGAGAAATTGAGAATCATTTAAACTAGGGACCAGGGGGGCAGGGAGCTCTGACAATAGGAGATGTTCCTCTAAGGAAAGAAAACAAAGGGAACCTGATAGTAGGAAAGTCCTGAAATGTTTGTACCTCAATGCCAGTAGAATAAGGAACAAGATGTTAGACCTAGAAGCCACAGTGCTGGTGGGTGACTAGGATGTTGTAGGTGTCACGGAAACATGGCTTACAGAAAACGATGAGGATGAACACAAGTTGGAAGGATACACACAGTTTAGGAGAGACAGGCAAAATCGAAGAGGGGGTGGGGTAGCATTATATGTGAAAAATCACATTGAGTCAGAAGAACTCAAATTAGATCCCAGTAACAGAACAGAATCGTGTGGGTGAAACTTCTGAACAAGAGATCTGGAGGATTAATGGTAGGAGTGTGTTACAGGCCACCCAACTCAGATATTCAGAAAGATGCTGCATTGTACAGTGTAATCAGTACTGCATGTAGCAAGGATGTGGCTGTTATAATGGGGGATTTCAATTTCCCAAACTTAGACTGGGAAAGCCCAGTGGGGACTACAGAAGCAGAAATTGAAATGGTTGAGATGGTAAATGACTGCTTTCTAACTCAATTTGTCAGGGAACCAACCAGAGAGCGCATGCATTGACTTGATCTTTTCAAATGACCAAGACAGAGTCAGGGGGACACTAGTTAGAGAACCAATGGCAAATTGTGATCACAACATAGTTAGCTTTGAGGCATTCTTTCAAAAAACAAGGACCAAGTCTAAAACAATGGTCTACAATTTTAGAAAAGCAAACCTTGAAGGTATGAGGCACTTAGAAGAGGTAGACTGGAGCCCATTGGATACAGATTCAGTTGAAAATGGATGGGTATATTTTAAGAACATACTACTTGAGGCTTAGCAAGACTTAGCAAATTGAGGACCAAAAAACATTTGCCAAAATGGTTTAATAGAGGTATGCAAAAAAAAATATCAAGAGAAAGAAAATGTTGTATAGTGCATACAAAAGGGACGGAGACGAAACAAAATACAAAGAATATGTTGAGCTGCAAAGAGATCTTAAGAAAAGGATCAGGTAAGCAAAGAGGGAAATAGAAAGAAACATAGCTCTTGGAGCTAAAACCAATGCAAGGAGCTTTTTTTCAATATTACAACAGCAAGAAGTCAATAAAGGAGATAGTGAAACAGATAAAGGGCAAAAATGGAGGTATCTTGGAAAATGTTCTAAATGAGTATTTCACAGAGGTTTTTACAAAAGAAAAAACAGATGACATGCCACAGGTTGACAATCAGTCCAGTCAAACTCTGAGAGAGATCAGGATAAATGAGGAGGAGGTACTAAAGGGACTAGCAGAATTAAAAACCAACAAATCACCTGGGCCAGATGGGATATTTCCAACAGTACTTAAAGAAATTAGGGAAATTATTTATAGGTTGCTAACTCAAATATTCCAAATGACACTTAGAACAGGGGATGTGTCAACTGACTGGAAGACAGCAAATGTCAAACCAATCCACAAGAAAGGGGACAAAACTGAGCCAGGAAATTACAGATCAATCAGTCTCACCTGCATCACCTGTAAAATGTTGGAAAAAATGATTAGACAGAAAATAGAGGAGCATCTCAATGAAAACCATATTCTTGGTCAACATGGGTTTAGACGAGGCAGATCATGTCTTACGAATTTATTAGAATTACGCAACTCCAGCTGTAGATCATGTGAAAAAGCATATGATATGATATACTTAGATTTTCAAAAAGCTTTTGATAAGGTTCCACACCAAAGACTGATCCTCAAATTGGAAGCTGTAGGCATTCAGGGTAATGTAAGTAGATGGTTTATGAACTGGTTAATGTATAGGAAACAGAGGGTGTCGATTAGAGGAGTCGCTTCTAAC
Organism: Amia ocellicauda; assembly: GCF_036373705.1. Taxonomy (NCBI): domain Eukaryota; kingdom Metazoa; phylum Chordata; class Actinopteri; order Amiiformes; family Amiidae; genus Amia; species Amia ocellicauda. Next base: position 25,953,951 of record NC_089868.1, on the reverse strand, counting down.
TGGAGTGAGGTTGTTAGTGGAGTTCCACAGGGATCAGTACTAGGGCCTGTGCTTTTTCTAATTTATAAGAAATATGCTTTATCGCATAATAGTGCTCTGTGTCACAAATTAATTTAAAAGACATCAGCGTTGATGAGATCTTTATACATCAGTCCAGTCTCGCTTTACAATTGCTCATGAATTGATATGGGAATACCTCCAGATTAACACATGAATACCACATGCACTTCCTCTGAGTTTATATGTATAACCATGTTAGTGTTCATGTGATCAATATCAGAACTCAGAGGAAATGCATGAAATATTCAGAAATGATTCCTGGGGTATTTAGACATGAATGCATGCCCATTATTATAAACAATCCAATGCAAAGGAATATTCATTCAGTCTAATTTCAATATTTATTTGTACATTAGATTCCTACTAACCTTCTTGGTAACACTCGTACCGCCCATGCCAACTACTGCCCGGGATACCACACGTTCCTGGAAGATGGATCCGACTGTGTTGAGGAAACTGGACTTCCCAGCGCTGATCTGTCCGTGCATCAGGATTTTAAATTCTGAGTGTACATGACCTGGCGGCTTTAAGCTCCTGATTTTTTCCATCAGCCTCTCTTTCTCCCTGTTGACAAGACAAGTGTTTGTAGGGCTGTGCACTCAGCCAAGCAAAATAACTCACACACATTTCAGTGGACAGATTATACTACAGACTCATCAATTTACATAAGGGTGTCCTACTGAATTATTGTATTACTTGTGTGAAGTCATGCTGATTGTGTCATACATTTCTGTTATGAAATAACAAATTCAATTCTGGGATGGATTTGAAGCCAAATTCTTTCCCTGTCTCTGAATTTGTCTCCTGAATGAAGCTGGCCTGTCTTCCAGGCTGTGATAAAACCCCAGACTGACCCTCTTGTTATCAACAGGCTTTGCTGTGTGCTCTGGAGGCACATAGCTCTCTCATTAAGTCAACAGAGAGGGTGGGTTGAGAAGTCCTACAAAACAGCTGTTTGCTTTACTGGAGCAATCTAGGTACAGTGCCTTGCTCAAGGGTACAACAGCAGTGTCCACCACTTGGAATTGAACCCACAACCATCTGCCTGTGCCCTGACCACTACTGCTTCACTAATCTTGAAAGAACCAGAATATCAGTCTTTATCCAGATGTGTTTGTGCTGTGGCTGTACTGCTCTCTGGGTCCAATATGACTCTTAGATTCCTTTCTGTTGCTCTTCTATAGGCTACTTACTCTTTTACAGAGGGACCCTGCCTCCATTCTTCCTCCTTGAACTCTGAAAAACACAGACGATAACGAAAGAACACATCACTGCCTGCCTTCACTTTCATTGTGTATCTTTTAAAAATACAATACTGAACATAATTTATCTTGGACAACACCAAAAGCAATTTGCTGGGGGTTTGTATGTATACTGCTGAAGGGGATTTTATTCGTAAAACCCAGATATTGTTCTTTCTTGGTTTCTTTTTCGAGGTCTATCTCTCGAAATTGCAAATACCACCACAGTCAACATACATTGTATAAAGCAAGCAAAATGTTTTTTTTTATTAACTTTGACCCTTTCTTTTAGAGTATAAAGGTCAAATATATGTTTTGGTGCCTTATAACTGCTTTCGGATTGAAGATACAGTCACTGCCACTATAGAACACCTAAGGAAACCAGAAGTGGGCTGTCTAAATAAATGAGCTTAACTTTGGCGTTAGATCTCTCCATTGAGGTCAAAAATATCAAGAGAAAGAAAATGTTGTATAGCGCATACAAAAGGGATGGTGACGAAACAAAATACGTAGAATATGTTGAGCTGCAAAGAGATCTTAAGAAAGGGATCAGGAAAGCAAAGAGGGGAAACAGCTCTTGGAGCTAAAACCAATGCAAAGAGCTTTTTTCAATATTACAACAGCAAGCGGTCAATAAAGGAGGAAGTGAAACAGATAAAGGGCAAAAATGGAGGTATCTTGGAAAACAAACAAGATGTGGCAAATGTTCTAAATTAGTATTTCACAGAGGTTTTTACAAAAGAAAAAACAGATGACATGCCACAGGTTGACAATCAGTCCAGTCAAACCCTAAGAGAGATCAGGATAAATGAGGAGGAGGTACTAAAGGGACGAGCAGAATTAAAAACCAACAAATCACCTGGGCCAGATGGGATATTTCCTACAGTACTTAAAGAAATGAGGGAAATTATTTATAGGCCGCTAACTCAATTATTCCAAATGACACTTAGAACAGGGGATGTGTCAACTGACTGGAAGACAGAAAATGTCAAACCAATCCACAAGAAAGAGGACAAAACTGAGCCAGGAAATTACAGACCAATCAGTCTCACCTGCATCACCTGTAAAATGTTGGAAAAAATGATTAGACAGAAACTAGAGGAGCATCTCAATGAAAACCATATTCTTGGAGATAGTCAACATGGGTTTAGACGAGGCAGATCATGTCTTACTGATTTATTCGAATTTTTTGAACATGCAACTGCAGCTGTGGATCAGGTGAAAGCATATGATATGATATTCTTAGATTTTCAGAAAGCTTTTGATAAGGTTCCACACCAAAGACTGATCCTCAAATTGGAAACTGTAGGCATTCAGGGTAATGTAAGTAGATGGATTATGAACTGGCTGATGTATAGGAAGCAGAGGGTGTCGATTAGAGGAGTCGCTTCTAACTGGAGTGAGGTTGTTAGTGGAGTTCCACAGGGATCAGTACTAGGGCCTGTGCTTTTTCTAATCTATATTAATGATCTGGACTCTGGGATAGTTAGCAAAGTTGTCAAATTTGTAGATTATACTAAAATAGGTGGCTCAGCAGATACAATCTCGGCAGCACAGGCTATTCAGAGGGACTTAGATAATATTCAGTTGTGGGCGACACCTGGCAGATGAAATTCAATGTGGACAAGTGCAAGGTATTACATGCAGGTAACAACAATGTCCACTATAATTACACTATGGGAGGAACAGAACTGGATGAAGTAACACATGAGAAAGACCTAGGAGTCTACATGGACTCCTCACTTTCTCCATCCAAGCAATGTGGGGAAGCAATAAAAAGGCAAACACAATGCTAGGGTATATTGTCAAAAGTGTAGAATTGAGAACAAGGGCAGTGATGTTCAGACTGTACAATGCACTAGTTAGAGCTCATCTGGATACTGTGGACAGTTCTGGGCTCCACACTTCAAGAAAGATATCGCTGCTCTAGAGGCAGTTCAGAGGAGAGCAACCAGACTTATTCCAGGTCTGAAGGGAATGTCCTACTGAGAGACTGAGGACCTGAACCTTTTCACCCTGAAACAGAGGAGACTACGTGGGGACTTGATCCAAGTCTTCAAAATCATGAAAGGCATCGAGCACATCAAACCAGAGGAGCTTTTCCAGATCAGCAGGGACACACGCACTCGGGTGTGGTAGAAGCTGAAAGTTTGGGAACATTTAAAAATAGACTGGATAGGATCCTTGGATCACTTAGATATTAATAGACACCAAACGAGCACGATGGGTTGAATGGCCTCCTCACGTTTATAAACTTTCTTATGTTCTTATGTTCTTATACATGCTCCATCTAAAAATATAATTCATTGTGACCTTTGACCTCTCCATCAAGGTCAAACTCCTCTTCAGAGTCAGGAATGTCCTAATTTCCCCTAGAAGGAAGGTGCAAAGCTGCAACCTAACTTCAGATTCTGAAAGAGCAGCATGGGTGTACTTAAGAAATCCCAAATAACTCAAACTAAGATCAAAATCACCAACATTTTAAAATAGACCTCTTAATAGTACCTGTTCAATAGTAAATGTCAATGTAAAAAAAATATTTGGAACTAATTTTGCCCATTATTATTTATGACCTTGAAGGAGAGGTCAGAGGTCAAGTTCAAGGTGATGTATAGATAAAACCCATATGTTTTCCTATACATGTTTTGTAAATCATCAATGTAAATCCTATCTATGTTCCATAATGTTACTTGATGTAACAGCATCCTGGAAGGAGTAATGAGATGTTCAATAGCTGGGGTGCATTGCATCAGAATCAACGTTCAGCATCTGACTCCAGAAAGTTCAAATGTCAGATGTAATTATAAATTCTGAGAGGTAATCTATGGTTTCCAATTAGTGGTCAAGTTTTGGAAAAAGCAACCATTTTCAGATATAGTGCAGACTATCATTGTTATGGCTGAAAAACTGTAGGAGGAGGTACATTCACAAAAAGCAGTCAATAACAAGAATAAAAATAAAAATAAAGAAACCAAGAAAGAAGAATCTCTGCATTTTACAATGCAGATCATTAATAAGCAGATTATTTCACTTTGGAAACTTTTCAGCACAAATATACAGACAACACTGTGCTGAGAGTTGCTGAGAACCGGTTTGATTCTTTCCAAAACACTGCTGTTCAAAACATAAAAGTCAATTAAAACCTTCTTGTGCCTGCTGCATGTTCTCGATGTAGTCGCTGGCGAAGTGAAGTGTCTGCAGCAGGGCAGAGAGGATGAGGACGTCAAGGTCGTCATTCAGGCTGCTTTCCTCGTGGTAGTTCTTCACTGGGAGGATGTGGTTGGCTGGGATGCCAACTGTCTGACTGCACTTCTCAATCTGAAACACAAGGGTGCAGGAGGGGTTTATGAAGCTCAGTCCCAGCATGTGATACAGCACACAATCACTACAGCATCCAACTAGGGAAATAACATGATTATTGATACATACTGTATATATGAAGTACTATCCGATCCCTTCATTGCCTGTGTTAAAGATTATGAAGGGCCTCAATAAAACATTTAAAAAATAATAATTTAAGCAATCAGATTATCAAATAATTTAGATTCCTATTGAATCAAGGGTCTAATTATAGGCATTAAAAGATCACTGCAAAACTGGAAACCCAGAAGGTGTCTTTTTGTACAGAATGACAGCAAGATCTTGACAACATCCTGATATTCACTGTGTTATCTTGTGCTTTTATTAATAGTTGTAACAATAACTAGATTTAAAAGTCTCTAATCTGCATTTTAAAATGGACATGATAAGACCTTTTAAAAGCTTATCTGGTAAATGTAAGTAGTGGAATAATATATGAACATTTAAATTGAGAATGGATTTCTAGCAGCATCTGTTGCTGTTAGAGGTCGCCTGGTTTTTAGAGACATACTCCCGAAACTGTGATTTTAATCCATCCAGATGATAACTGTCAGCTGTTTAGTTTATGGTACACTGCTCTCACTCAAAACCCCTCCAGTAACGGAAAAGCCTCAACATTTTAATTGAAGAGATGAGTTTCCCACAACAATAGTTTTCTAATCCCTCCCTTCACTTCAGAGTGAAGGTTTTTTCCCTGAAGTCCCACATTAAAATCATTAAGATGGCCGAAAAATGTCTACTGGGTCGGCTAGAAGGGCAAGTCATTTCACATCTGACTAATTTTTATGTAGGAGAGTTTTTTCCGAGTCTAATTAAGCAGCTTCCCCCAGGAAGGACATGGTACTTCACGTGATACAACAGATGATGATGTTGCACTCCCATCTCCTTACAGATAATTTTTTTTAAGTTGGCCACTTGTTGAGCTGGTCTGTGAGCTTCACACATCACTTGTCCTGAGTGGGATTTAACCCGAACCAACAACACACTGCGGTCGTAGGTCCGCTCCTCCAATGCAAGTGAACCCATAGGCCAAGTACTTTGAGTCATGTTTACTACATTTAGTTTTTTCCCTTTTGTTTTGTTCTCTGCCTTGAGTTTCCTAGCTGACACGCACATATAGCAACTTATAAATAGTACGTTGTCACAGGTTGTAAAATTCATTATTGTTCTTTTACTTACTATGTTTTCATTGATACGATTTGAAACTAATTACCACTGTATTACTTAGTTGGACCAGCAGGGGAAGCATCAATGTATGAATGTTTTCTGGTGCCAGAAGACTAACTCCTTCTCATCCCTGGCCCCTAAATGATGGAACGACCTTCCCACCAAAGTCAAAATGGCAGAGTCCTTATCCAGGGCGACTTACAACATAAATGTAAATTTCAGATGTATCTGAAAATGTCCCTAGCCATGAACTTTGAACTTCCTGTAAGGTCAAATGCAAAACTTAATTAATCCATAGAGAGAAACTATATCAAGCTGCTTGAAAGCTCATCATTTTAAATTTGTTTAAATACTAATGCACTGAACTGCTTGTAGTCGACTAAATGGTTTTACAATGCAGATAATGATAGTTATATATTTATGACCATTATACTATATCAGAAACAGTATTCTTTCACATAGCTTTAACAGATAGCTGTACACAGTACACATTCAAGTCTGTCAGGTACTGTGTAGTGGCTTCTAAGATATTTTAAACCACTATGGACCCACCATTAATTGGAAATGTCTTAATACACCTTTATCCTGTTATTCTTTTGTTCATCAGTATATTTGCATCTTTCACAACACTAGTGTAATCCATGAAACAATGTGATGCATGTAATAGTAAGAAAGTAAATAAAGAGTGTAGGAGTAGAGTAAGGTTAGAGTAAGAGGACAGAGGTTGAAAACTGTGTAGCTTCTAATACTGCTACTACAAGCTGTCACTCAACTCCAGTAGTAAGTGTCCAGATAATAAATCAAATCAAAATATATTTCATAACTAAAAATGATTCATAAATCATAATTCTTCTTAAACATTATTCTAATGGCTTTTGGCTCCTACATTCTGAATTAATTGGTATTATAATAAAAGTGTTATTCGGTCTTCCTCACAGTGACCACTAGATTTAGATGAGTTGGTGTGTTGTTATGCCTATGGAAGCAGCCTACACTGAAGAGCTGGGGGTTGTGATGATAGTGAGATGCTTATTTCCAGCAGCCTCCACCCAAACCTACCTGTTGTTTGATGTAACTGCTCTTGTACACATTGCGGAGATTCTCCTTAACCAGCGGACAGGCTAAGTCCACCTTAGTCAACAGCACTAACTGAGGGAGACCTGAGCAAAAGAGCAAAATCAGTTTTCCCTGCGGTCTCATGTTATATACAATCAGGTGACCTCACTCAGTCTGAACTGTGTGTTACTGTGGACTACACACCAAAACTGCATGTAATTCCAGGGTAGCTCTCAGTTCAAGTTCAGAGGCAGCGCAGAGCTTGTGTAGAGTGACTTAAACAACTATGGACGAGGATTAACTATCATGTTTAACATGAAATGACAGACCACTGGAGAGTGACCTTGTATGAATCTAAATTTGAGCATAAAACTCACTGTATAAAATACAAAAGTAAATTCTCCTGTTGGTAAATAATAGAATCAACATGACCACCTGTAACATAAATGACACAGAGATATAATATATGATGAAACTGACATGATATTAATAACACTAAAACTTTATACTGAATAAGACATTTGTTCTTTGAATAAAACACTTTCGTCCACTGTTGTCTATTACCATGTGAACATGCAGAATAAAAGTTTTAAGTGCATATATTTTAATATCAATACATGGAAACTGTAATAACACTGTATTACCCATGAAATACATAAACTGAGGCTTATGTGTCATAGGCTTCCTTTGATAATACAGTGGGGGAAAAAAGTATTTGATCCCCTGCTGATTTTGTACATTTGCCCACTGACAAAGAAATGATCAGTCTATAATTTTAATGGTAGGTGTATTTTAACAGTGAGAGACAGAATAACAACAAAAAAATCCAGAAAAATGCATTTCAAAAAAGTTATACATTGATTTGCATGTTAATGAGGGAAATAAGTATTTGACCCCTTCGACTTAGTACTTGGTGGCAAAACCCTTGTTGGCAATCACAGAGCTCAGACGTTTCTTGTAGTTGGCCACCAGGTTTGCACACATCTCAGGAGGGATTTTCTCCCACTCCTCTTTGCAGATCCTCTCCAAGTCATTAAGGTTTCGAGGCTGACGTTTGGCAACTCGAACCTTCAGCTCCCTCCACAGATTTTCTATGGGATTAAGGTCTGGACACTGGCTAGGCCACTCCAGGACCTTAATGTGCTTCTTCTTGAGCCACTCCTTTGTTGCCTTGGCTGTGTGTTTTGGGTCATTGTCATGCTGGAATACCCATCCACGACCCATTTTCAATGCCCTGGCTGAGGGAAGGAGGTTCTCACCCAAGATTTGACGGTACATGGCCCCGTCCATCGTCCCTTTGATGCGGTGCAGTTGTCCTGTCCCCTTAGCAGAAAAACACCCCCAAAGCATAATGTTTCCACCTCCATATTTGACGGTGGGGATGGTGTTCTTGGGGTCATTCCTCCTCCTCCAAACACGGCGAGTTGAGTTGATGCCAAAGAGCTCGATTTTGGTCTCGTCTGACCACAACACTTTCACCCAGTTCTCCTCTGAATCATTCAGATGTTCATTGGCAAACTTCAGACGGGCCTGTACATGTGCTTTCTTGAGCAGGGGGACCTTGCGGGCGCTGCAGGATTTCAGTCCTTCACGGCGTAGTGTGTTACCAATTGTTTTCTTGGAGACTATGGTCCCAGCTGCCTTGAGATCATTAACAACATCCTCCCGTGTAGTTCTGGGCTGATTCCTCACCGTTCTCATGATCATTGAAACTCCACGAGGTGAGATCTTGCATGGAGCCCCAGACCGAGGGAGACTGACAGTTATTTTGTGTTTCTTCCATTTGTGAATAATCGCACCAACTGTTGTCACCTTCTCACCAAGCTGCTTGGCGATGGTCTTGTAGCCCATTCCAGCCTTGTGTAGGTCTACAATCTTGTCCCTGACATCCTTGGACAGCTCTTTGGTCTTGGCCATGGTGGAGAGTTTGGAATCTGATTGATTGATTGCTTCTGTGGACAAGTGTCTTTTATACAGGTAACGAGCTATGATTAGGAGCGCTCCCTTTAAGAGAGTCTCAGCTCGTTACCTGTATAAAAGACACCTGGGAGCCAGAAATCTTGCTGATTGATAGGGGATCAAATACTTATTTCCCTCATTAACATGCAAATCAATTTATAACTTTTTTGAAATGCGTTTTTCTGGATTTTTTTGTTGTTATTCTGTCTTTCACTGTTAAAATACACCTACCATTAAAATTATAGACTGATCATTTCTTTGTCAGTGGGCAAACGTACAAAATCAGCAGGGGATCAAATACTTTTTTCCCTCACTGTAAGCCCAGTAAACTCCTAGTTTTCCTCTGGTAATAATTTCAGTTTAGTTGTTTCCACAGGTGCCATGATTGAGTTAACAGGTTATCATCAACAATGGTGTCTCCATTCGGACTGCCTCACCCATATCATTGAGCTCGTCTCGGACTCTCTTCATCTTATGCAGAATATTATCTGACAGGAGGCTTAATTGATCCGCTGCCACAATGTAGATGATGCAGTGAGCCTGATCTGTCACAGGGGGTCTCTTCCTGGGGTCAGGTTTCAGGGGTGACACAGGATTAAACTTGTACAGAGATAGAGAAATATTAATTCAAATTGATAGGATTTGCGAATAGTATGCATTTGTTTTTACATACACTACCGGTCAAAAGATTTAGAACACCCCCATTTTTCCAGTTTGTATTGAAATGTAAGCAGTTCCAGTCCAGTGAATAACCTGAAATGGTACAAAGGTAAGCGGAAAACTGACAGAGGTAAAAAAAAATAATTAGGTTACCAAAAACTGAAAAATAATGTCCATTTCAGAGTTATATACTGTGTTACTACACCCTCTTAAGCATTATTTGGCAGCGTTACGAGCAGCTCCTGTGCACAGAAGTGACACTGTGTTCCTACAATGCGCACATCGTTTGAAAGCTCATTCTCTCGGCTCCCAGCGCGTCTCATTCTCAAACACGTCCGATTCACAGTGTCCGTGTCGCCCCGTCATTCAGAGCCCGGGGGGGTGCGGTCTCATTCAGACAGTCACAGATCACTCAGTTTCAATCAGATTTCTTTGCAAATAGACTTGTTTTTTTCACATATGTATATGATTTAATTTTCTATGAAACACAGATAAGATCAGATGCAATGATGTAAAATCGTTGTGTATTAGTACACTGTAAACAGAGTTTTCCATCTTGACATGTTCTCTACGGGTGTGTGTTGCTTCTACCAAAATGTTGATGGTCTTGTTTTGATCAGCAGACGTGTCATAATTGTCAATATTTTCTGAGATTTTGTATTCCTGCTCAGACCAAGTATCCCCTGACCCCTCAGTTCAGAATGCGAATGTAAATGTGGGGGGGGTATAAAAACCAAACTTTCCATGTCAGAGAATGCTTCAAATTGTTGTAAAGCTGAGAGTCTCAGCTTTCATGGGATACCAAACACTTGACAAACAACACAACAGTGAAGAGTACACATGGGATTAAAGAGAAGCACATGGATTTAGTGCCCTTTTAAGCTTAAGGGGTTAATTTTGTTAAACAAAAAGATTCCATGATTTATTTTTTATCTCCAATTGTTTATTTGTTCTATGCTTTAATTTCAGAGTACATTGAGACATTAACTGTGTACATTTCAATAAAACCTGGAAAAATTGAGGTGTTCTAAAACTTTTGACCGGTAGTGTATATTAACCCCCCAAAAAATAATAATAATGAAAGCATTGATTCATGTACATTTAAAAAAAAGCTTGATCAGGCTTGGAGATCTTTAACCTCGGAACTAGAAACAGATGTGTGTATATGCAACATCAGGTGAGCAGCTTAGTTGTGAAATGATGTGGCTGTGAGAGGGTTATAGCATATCAGTTGGATTTACCTGGTATCCGTCTTTTATGTGTCCTTTTGCTGCACTGATGATGTCATCAGGATGTATCCCCAACCCGTCTCTGGTCTCCATGCCCATGATGTCACACAGAGCGACAGACAGGTTCGATCCTGTTTTTTTATCTCTTAAACGGTAGGGAGTAAACTGGTTGAAAAAAGATAAAAAGAGGATTGTTCACAGTTATTTGTATTGTATAATTTATCATATAAAAACAATATTGGTCTCTAATAAGTTTTCATCAGTGAGTTACACACATCTAGTGATGTGGTTTGATTTCCACAGTCTCGTTACTCTCAGTTCCTGGATTGTCTTTAATCATAAAGCGGAGCTCTGGGTTACTTATCTTAAATGAAGATGCTGTGTTCTGAATAGGACCATTACAAGTGTGTTTCATGCTGAGCAGCGCTAGATCAGTTAAAGACACTTTAAGACTTCTGCACTGGGAGATCAGAGCTCTTCAGAAGAACAAATACCCAGGACACTGAAACACTTTACTCACTGAAGACAGCACTGAGCTTTCAGTTAATAATAGGCAATATATCCCCACCAATCAATCGAAACATTGCCATGACTGTGTCACGAGGTCTGATGATGTGGTTCACATACTGAGTCATCTGAGCTCAGAATCAGCAGCTGTTTGGCACTCAGACCCAGCCTTTACTGCACAACAGTCTTCATGGTAGCAGGATCCAGTGAGTCAAAGGTCAACTGAGCAGTAATTCTCCAAACCATAGTCAATAAAACCATTCTATGTCCTTAATTATGACAGGTTTGCAGCATTTGCTTTATCACGTGCTGGTGCTATGCCAGAAATGTATTTTCAAACACATCAGCGTTGATGAGGAATTACACCTCTTTACATAAACAATCCAATGCAAAGGAATATTAATTCAGTCTAATTAAAATAGTTCCTTGCACATTAGATTCCTTCTAACCTTCTTGGTAACACTCGTACTGCCCACGCCAACTATTGCCCGGGATACCAAACGATCCTGGAAGATGGATCCAACTGTGTTGAGGAAACTGGACTTCCCAGCGCTGATCTGCCCGTATGTCAGGATCCTGAATTCTGGTGACTCCTCCTGTGGTGGCTTTAAATTCCTGATTTCCTCCATCAGCCTCTGTTTCTCCCTGTTGACAAGACAACCTTTATAAAGGTACACAGAGCTCCATACACTACCAAGCAAAATACAAGGATGTCATTCTGTGACATCAGAGCATGTATTTCTATTTATGTACGTTTTTAAAAGCATAAACACATTACAATCAAGTTCTGATTATTTATCATGTTCCACTGAACAAAAGTCAAGTCAAAAGGCACTGTTTTGAATGCTTGTGGATCTCGATGCTTTCTGTGGCCTTACTACAGGCTACTTACGCTTTTCCCCAGGGAATCGTCCGCCACTGAGTTGTAAATTCTGAAATCACAAATGACAGACATTTGAAAGACATTTCACTGTCTGCCTTTGTCACTTGTATTATTACATTTTTACAGTCCACTTCATCTTGCACAAAGTCATCAGCAATTTGCTGAGGGTTTGTATTTTTAGTTTTGAAGGGGTTCGAATTCTAATTAAAATAGTGGTGTTTGCATTGTAATACAGACATGTTCTAGGTATGGGATCTTTCAAAGGCTTTTAGGCTCTACAGTATGCACACACTGTGTCTGTACTTTTTGCACAGATCAACAGTTTTAAGACCCTACAGCACAATCCAACGGTTCTGTAACTTGACATTCTTGACACTCCTATGTGACACTCTTCCCAAAGTGAATGAGATCTCTATATGTAATTGCAATCATATACTGCTTCACTTTATGCTTTAATATTGCAACGCTCTCATATCAACCTTACAAGCACAACAGACTTGCATGTGTGAAGGCATTAACTGACACCGCCAGGGTGGAGGCACGCAGGAAAGAGGGCCATATTAATCAGAAATCCTTATTATGGACAGAATAAGAATGGTTTAAGAACTGTTTGTGATTCATTAAATGTACATTTCATCTTTCCTGGCAACTGAGTGATGTCATGGCATATCAAATTGTGACTATTTTCCAGGACAAATCCTAAAAACACAGACATTTTCCTAATTAGCGTATCATTTATTGCCTGCAAGTAGGGAAAGGGGAGCAATTCAGTTGCAAAGGACAGTTTTTCTGTCCAAGTTTAAGTTTAAGTCCTTTACATGGAGGGGACTGTGGCGTTGGCAGAATATGGGAGTAGAAATGCATCTTCAATGGCAGCCCACATAGCATATGAACATGTAAAGGCTGCTATACCATTATGAAGGATAATGTGTGACAACATTTAAAAATAAATAAATAGATAAATATAATACGAAATACATAAATAAATCAATAAAATATGAAATAAATGAACATATACAAATAGATAAATAATTCAATAAATACATTTAGATTGATTTCTCTTATTTTGTATGTATTATTTATGCTTATTTATTTAGTATTTTATGCAGTGGCGTAGGTTTGGTTTCAGAAAATAAACGTTTGTGCTATTTTGTTTTTGACGATATTAACATTTATTTATCCCCCCCCCCCCCACACACACAATTTCCATTTCCAATTACAGCAACTGACCTACCAAAAGGTTTTTCATTCAATAATAATAATGTCATTCACTAATAGTTTAACAAACATATTAACATCAGCTTCCTTGTATTAATGTTTTCCGGTCATAACAGCGAAATGCACAATGAATGAAGACGAGATGGAAGTTTCACGTATATATGTACAATGTACACATACTTTAAACTACTAAAATTAATAATTAATATATTATATTTGTAATTGTATGTTTAATTTAAACCTTAGACTAAAAAGTTTGCATAGTTGAGAAACATTTTATGTAATATTGGATAACATGAGTTAATTTGCAGTTACATTCAGGGCCTGAACTCCTTGGCTTTCGGGCTGAAGAGTGCAGACCTTGAACTGAATTAATTGAAAACATTAAGGAGTTAGATGTAGTTCTGTTGGAGACAGGGTGCCGTGCAGAGGTGCTCACAAACTGCCCCCTGGGCTACAGAGAGGTCATTGTGCCCTCAATTAAACTCGGCACAGTGCGGTGCGGCAGGGACTGTGGTGGGGTCATAGTGTGGTAAAGAAAGTGGGAGAGAGTGCATCTCTGTCAGGCCTTGGACCTGTACATTCTTAATGACAGGATCAGAGGGGACTCTTTAGGGAGGTTCACATATTGCTCAGCTCTTGGGACTCTTGGGCTGTTGGTTGACTACACCCTCATTGACACTGACACGGACCCGCAGATGGGCTACTAAAAGCACATAGGAATTTAACACAGCAATCAGTTCTACAGAAATTACTAACATCATTCAGACTTTCCTCAGCTCACAGTACAAACCTGATGTGAAAGGAGTGACACTGTGGTCACTGAGACAGGAGAGGTGGACACAGAGATGACAGTGTGGTCACGGAGAGACAGGAGAGGTGGACACAGAGAGGACAGTGTGGTCACGGAGAGACAGGATAGGTGGACACAGAGAGGACAGTGTGGTCACTGAGACAGGAGAGGTGGACACAGAGAGGACAGTGTGGTCACTGAGACAGGAGAGGTGGACACAGAGAGGACAGTGTGGTCACGGAGAGACAGGAGAGGTGGACACAGAGATGTAATTCCTCCAGCACTGAAATAATTATTCCCAAATTAGGTAAATATTCTTTAATAAATGTATAAATATTACCCCAATTTTTTCAGAATAGATAATAAAAAAAAAATAATAGCTATCCTTCTGGAGGAGAGAGACACAGCCCCCTGGCTGCCCAATACATAGCTGCGTGTCACAGATAACGTGATAATGTAAATGAGTGTCTGTGATATAGTTTATTGTTAGTTCTGTGTTTGAAAAAAAAAGGAAATGTATGTTCATGTACATTAAGATTTTATATATAAATTATATCATACTTTTTATTTGTTTGATTTGTCCTGTAATATTTTTATTTAATAAAAACACTGTGACGTATTTATTTATTATTTTTCTTATCTTTTATATTTTCATGTGGTAATTGCTTTGACAACACTGCAGACCTGTTTATCATATCAATAACTGAAATGAATTAAGATTGAGAGAGAAAGAGAGAGAGAGAGAGAGAGAGAGAGAGAGGGGGGGGGACTGTTAGGTGCATTCAAAACTAATTTCAGTGCAGGATCTTACCTTTAAGGGAGCATGGCTGGGGTGTCGGAGTTGATTGACTGCCTCCCATCTCTGCTCTGAAATAAGATCATACTTTGACACAGAAATATTGCACAGAAATGCAGTAATCAACAAAATATAAAATCATTTAAACAATTTTATATTATATTTGTCAGCCCTGCTCACTGCACTTCCCCTGTTCACCACTTGATGATGAGGTCATCATCATCACCCGAATACTAATCAGTCTCCCTCTCCAAATCACCAATCATCCAATTAACCTTCCACATCACCCTGTTTACTTGTCCCAACATCCCTCTGCACTCATTGGTTCTACCTCTCCCTACCAGCTCCACTGACTTCACTCTGCCCTTCACTTAAACCCGTTTGCCCTTCAGTCACTGCTAAGTCTTGTCTTCTTCCCAGAGTCATTTCTAAGCATTCCCACATTGCCTGTCTCTTAGTGTTCCTGACCTCTTGCTTGCTCCTTGCTCCCCTTTTGGATCTCCCTGTTCTTGCCTGTCTGCCCAATCGATTTACCTCTGGACTGTCTTTGACTATGATTATTGGATCTCCCCTTTGTACCTTTGCCAGCCTTCTGGTTGAGTTTGCACTTGAATCCACCCCTGTTAGTCTCCGATACATTACAATATTATATTAATATAATTTAAAATATCCTATATCTGCAAAGGTTTTTTTTTTAATTTAAAAAGCACCTTTATAAATTTAACCTACTTTCACAAATAAAATATACACTTTACAACAAAGAGTTTGCCCTATGAATTATGATTAGAATGCATTTTGTATAAAGCATATCCATATTACATGAATGTAATTGACTTACCAGTTTTACGTTCTTGAGCTGCTGTGGATGCTGCTGATAGTGTAGCTGAATGTGTAGCTTTACAGAGGAGCACTGAGGTCCAATCAGACAGGGATTCATAAAAAATAAACTTGTTGAGAAGTTTGTAACTGATGATGATGAGCAGATGGGTGGGGTGGTTAGGTATGGGAATGCAAGGTTTTGGTTTCACTTTAAATGTTTTCAGACACAAACATGGTTGTCTCTGTGCCACTGTTGTATTGAGCATCACCTGATTTCTTGCTCCTGCTGAATGCTGGCTCTGATCCTCTGATCCACTGGCACAATACTGGCAGTGAGTTGGCTGTGTTTCGTTGTTGGCTGGAGTTGCAGTTCAGCTTTGTTGACAACACAGATTTGCAACAGCGCTGGGATACGTTGGGAGGATTATTTTCCACATGTATTACACACGTTACAGACTACTTTCAGTTTGTTACACAATACCACACCCATTCACTATCGTAAGCAGGTGATATTTATTTATTAAAAACAAACAAAACTGTCAGAAAAATGTGGGTTAAAAAAGTTGAATTAATGTTAATGAGGAAGACGTTGCAGCTGATTTTTGTCCATCTGTATAAAATTTAATCACTGGTCCATTTGTAGTCAGTTTCATGTTCATGTCATGGATCAGAGTTCCCAGATTATCACACATTCACATGTCAGCTTTTCACTGTGACATGTGCCATGTTGAATCATGAGAGACGCCAACCCTGGAAACAGAAGTACACCAATTGTCCTTGATGCCAAAAGTATGTGGACACCCCTTCTAATTAGTGGATTCGGCTATTTCCACACCCATTGCTGACAGGTGTATAAAATCAAGCACACAGCCAATCTGGCCCATAATTAAGAGCTCTGTGACTTTCAACATAGCACCTTCATATGATGCCACCTTTCCGAAAAGTCTGTTCATCACATTTCTTCCATGCTAGAGCTGACTAACTGTAAGTGCTGTTATGGTGAAGTGGAAATGCCTAGGAGCAACAGTAGCTCAGCTGCAAAGTGGAAGTCAACCAAGCTGACAGAACAAGCTCATAGTGTGTAAAAACCATCTGTCCCGGCTGCAACAAACACTACCGAGTTCCAATCTGCCTCTGGGAGCAGTGTCAGCACAAGCCGAGCAGCCGCACAAAAGTCTAAGATGACAATGCCAATGCCAGCTGGTGTAAGTGGTGTAAAGCTCATCACTATTGGAGTCTGGAGCAATGGACATGCAAGTAATGAATTACTGACTGTTAAGACTTCAAAATGTGAATATGATCATATGGTCGGCTGTATGAAAGGCATATCTGTGACTGTTAAACCTGCCCTTGGCTTGTTGAAGGGATTTTTATTGATCTGTTGTTTTCTCTATGAAAGACAGGTCTTGCCCATCTGTCCCCCTACTTTCATTCATAGAGAAACCCTCTACACACTGTATTGTGCAATATAGCACTTTGCTCCTCACACAGAGGTGTGTTCCCTGACCCCAGCCTGCGGTTATGAGTGACCAGCCTTCTGAAATGTGTTTCCCCCATCTGAGAGGGTGGTCACTGAAAGTGTGCTCTATGATTGGGGGCACTTCTCCACACCGAATTACTTAAATTATTGCATGGTTAGTAATACACTAAAATGTATGGATAACAACAAATGCCATGTTCAGGAAATATGTGCCCCACTCTCAGGGTTTTAGATCACAGGTTCCCATGACTGTATGAAAGGCTTATTGCATAGAATGATTGGCATTCATCTTTCACATTTTCTTTCAGTTTCAATCTGTAGTAGTTTACAAGAAATGAACTGATTTTCTCCTATCGTGCTACTTAACCAGGTAACAGGTTGGTCCAGTCTGACCAGGTTGCTTGAAAAGATTATACTAGAGAGGTATACATCTTCACTGAATGACACAAAACACAGGTATTTGCCCTTTGCAACAAAGGCAACACTGATTGCATTAGACAAGGGCGGAGCCAGGGGGTGTGCCACTGGGGCACTGGCCCCTATTAAAATCTGAGTGTCCCCCTAGTCATTCCACAATTTTCATATAATTCATAGTCTGTTTCCCGTGTCCACATTCATTAGTTTCGTTTACCAAAGTTGTCATTTTTGTGTGTGTATCGACCAGCAAGAATCCAAGCGAGAGTGGATGAATTTAACAGACCCATGTTCCTGCTGTTGCGCTCTGCTCTCTGCTCCACATGCGCAGCCACAGACAGACAGACAGGTAGTTTCTATTTCATGGTAAATCGATCATTTAAATGCCCTTGCGTGCTGAATTTTATTTCTGCTACGACACTGACAATTTGATGAATGGTGATAGCTAAGCTATACTAGCTTAGGGTTACCATACATCCAGTTTTTACCAGACATGTCCTCTCTTTCTGTCCTTTAATCTCTGTCCGGATGGATTTTTAAAATATCTAAAAATCGTATGGATTTGCCTGCTCGTCCTTTTTCCAGCACTGAGCTACAGTACCGGGTGTGTGTTTAACCCTTCCGCTCCGGCAGCGCTGGGATTCAATCAGACATGAATGATGATGTGTGAGGTGATACTGTTAATCTATGCCAAACCTTTTTGAACAACTATTGGTTGTTAATAAATGACTGACTGTTAAGACTTCAACAACCAATCAGGAAGGTTTTATTTAGTTGGGGCGTTAACAATGTACTAAAGGAAAAAGTTAGGTTGAGACGTGAAGGGACAGGGCAGAATTGTGATTAGTAATTAGTAATGATTGAGGAAAGCAATTATGAATAGAACATCAACAGGATGTTTTCTTTGAAGAAACAATGACAGCAGTGACATGCTGGTCACACAGACAGGACATATTCTCACATCTCCTCATATCACTAGTTGTTGTTACTGTTTCATCAGAGTTTTATATTTGTACTATATTACATTGTTATAGTGTTAAAATGTATTTTCATAAAATCAATTTTTGTTTTTGCAAAGTTAATACTTTTTTATATACATCAATTTATTACTAAAACAAACATGTATTGTTTATGTTATTGATTGTCATTTATTATTATTATTATTTTTATTTCTTGGCAGACGCCCTTATCCAGGGTGACTTACAACATAAGTGCAAAACAAAGTGCAAAAATACAGTTCAAAAAAGTCATCAAACATTACAAATTCAATTTACATAAAACATAGCAATTCAAAATATAAAATATATTTTACAAGTTACAATTTACAATTTACACAGGCAAGTACAGTAAGTAAGGTCCTACATCCTGGACGGTAAAGCTAAGTGCTGTCAAGATGTAGAGTCACAGTCAAGGGCTACGGGAAAGGGAGCAAGGAGGAAAACAATCAAGAACACAAGAAGCATAATAAAACTGTGTAGTGCTATCTAGCAGGGATAAAAGGACTACAGTGAGGGAAAAAAGTATTTGATCCCCTGCTGATTTTGTACGTTTGCCCACTGACAAAAAAAATGATCAGTCTATAATTTTAATGGTAGGTGTATTTTAAAAGTGAGAGACAGAATAACAACAAAAAAATCCAGAAAAACGCATTTCAAAAAAGTTATAAATTGATTTGCATGTTAATGAGGGAAATAAGTATTTGATCCCCTATCAATCAGCAAGATTTCTGGCTCCCAGGTGTCTATTATACAGGTAACGAGCTGAGACTCTCTTAAAGGGACTCTCCTAATCTCAGCTCGTTACCTGTATAAAAGACACCTGTCCACAGAAGCATCAATCAATCAGATTCCAAACTCTCCACCATGGCCAAGACCAAAGAGCTGTCCAAGGATGTCAGGGACAAGATTGTAGACCTACACAAGGCTGGAATGGGCTACAAGACCATCGCCAAGCAGCTTGGTGAGAAGGTGACAACAGTTGGTGCGATTATTCGCAAATGGAAGAAACACAAAATAACTGTCAGTCTCCCTCGCTCTGGGGCTCCATGCAAGATCTCACCTCGTGGAGTTTCAATGATCATGAGAACGGTGAGGAATCAGCCCAGAACTACACGGGAGGATCTTGTTAATGATCTCAAGGCAGCTGGGACCATAGTCACCAAGAAAACAATTGGTAACACACTACGCCGTGAAGGACTGAAATCCTGCAGCACCCGCAAGGTCCCCCTGCTCAAGAAAGCACACGTACAGGCCCGTCTGAAGTTTGCCAATGAACATCTGAATGATTCAGAGGAGAACTGGGTGAAAGTGTTGTGGTCAGATGAGACCAAAATCGAGCTCTTTGGCATCAACTCAACTCGCCATGTTTGGAGGAGGAGGAATGACCCCAAGAACACCATCCCTTCCGTCAAACATGGAGGTGGAAACATTATGCTTTGCAGGTGTTTTTCTGCTAAGGGGACAGGACAACTGCACCGCATCAAAGGGACGATGGACGGGGCCATGTACCATCAAATCTTGGGTGAGAACCTCCTTCCCTCAGCCAGGGCATTGAAAATGGGTCGTGGATGGGTATTCCAGCATGACAATGACCCAAAACACACAGCCAAGGCAACAAAGGAGTGGCTCAAGAAGAAGCACATTAAGGTCCTGGAGTGGCCTAGCCAGTCTCCAGACCTTAATCCCATAGAAAATCTGTGGAGGGAGCTGAAGGTTCGAGTTGCCAAACGTCAGCCTCGCAACCTTAATGACTTGGAGAGGATCTGCAAAGAGGAGTGGGAGAAAATCCCTCCTGAGATGTGTGCAAACCTGGTGGCCAACTACAAGAAACGTCTGACCTCTGTGATTGCCAACAAGGGTTTTGCCACCAAGTACTAAGTCGAAGGGGTCAAATACTTATTTCCCTCATTAACATGCAAATCAATGTATAACTTTTTTGAAATGCGTTTTTCTGGATTTTTTTGCTGTTATTCTGTCTCTCACTGTTAAAATACACCTACCATTAAAATTATAGACTGATCATTTCTTTGTCAGTGGGCTGTGAATTTATAGTATCACCGTATCACGAATCCTGGAATCTTGTAGAACTCAATTTCTGTAATAATTGGACGCAGACACCATATGATATCACACAAATCGTTAAACAAAAAAAAAAAGGTTATAAACACATTGACTACAATACTGGTTAGTAAGACGAAGGTGAGTCTCTCATTAGTATTGTTAGTCAGACATTAAATAACTACGCAGGTTAGTATTTATGTCAGGTAACTTCTCGTTATACACTCACCTAAAGGATTATTAGGAACACCTGTTCAATTTCTCATTAATGCAATTATCTAACCAACCAATCACATGGCAGTTGCTTCAATGCATTTAGGGGTGTGGTCCTGGTCAAGACAATCTCCTGAACTCCAAACTGAATGTCTGAATGGGAAAGAAAGGTGATTTAAGCAATTTTGAGCATGGCATGGTTGTTGGTGCCAGACGGGCCGGTCTGAGTATTTCACAATCTGCTCAGTTACTGGGATTTTCACGCACAACCATTTCTAGGGTTTACAAAGAATGGTGTGAAAAGGGAAAAACATCCAGTATGCGGCAGTCCTGTGGGCGAAAATGCCTTGTTGATGCTAGAGGTCAGAGGAGAATGGGCCGACTGATTCAAGCTGATAGAAGAGCAACTTTGACTGAAATAACCACTCGTTACAACCGAGGTATGCAGCAAAGCATTTGTGAAGCCACAACACGTACAACCTTGAGGCGGATGGGCTACAACAGCAGAAGACTACACTCCACTACAAATAGGAAAAAGAGGCTACAATTTGCACAAGCTCACCAAAATTGGACAGTTGAAGACTGGAAAAATGTTGCCTGGTCTGATGAGTCTTGATTTCTGTTGAGACATTCAGATGGTAGAGTCAGAATTTGGCGTAAACAGATGAGAACATGGATCCATCATGCCTTGTTACCACTGTGCAGGCTGGTGGTGGTGGTGTAATGGTGTGGGGGATGTTTTCTTGGCACACTTTAGGCCCCTTAGTGCCAATTGGGCATCGTTTACATGCCACGGCCTACCTGAGCATTGTTTCTGACCATGTCCATCCCTTTATGACCACCATGTACCCATCGTCTGACGGCTACTTCCAGCAGGATAATGCACCATGTCACAAAGGTCGAATCATTTCAAATTGGTTTCTTGAACATGACAATGAGTTCACTGTACTAAACTGGCCCCCACAGTCACCAGATCTCAACCCAATAGAGCATCTTTGGGATGTGGTGGAACGGGAGCTTCGTGCCCTGGATGTGCATCCCACAAATCTCCATCAACTGCAAGATGTTATCCTATCAATATGGGCCAACATTTCTAAAGAATGCTTTCAGCACCTTGTTGAATCAATGCCACGTAGAATTAAGGCAGTTCTGAAGGCGAAAGGGGGTCAAACACAGTATTAGTATGGTGTTCCTAATAATCCTTTAGGTGAGTGTATATATATATATATATATATATATATATATCAGTCTCATTAACGTTTAGGTGGAGAGAAAGATCCTATCATTACTTGTTACCACAATTTCCCTTAACTGATTATTATTCAATGATTAAGGATAGGCAGGGCCACCAATAATCTAATGTCTATTAACTTGTGTCAATTTCAGACTAAACAGTTAAACAGGAATGAGAAGATATTTCTCGGTGTTGACAGATTTTATTTCTAAAATTATCAACAAAACAGTTTAATGCAACACATTTATATTTAAGAAAACTAAATGATATTACACATTCTAGAGTTATGAATCACAGATGAACATTTCTAATTGATTTCTCAAATGTCATGAATCATGAACTCCAAACTGTTAAACTTATCTGAACTTCGTCGCAGAGAGGCCTCTCTGTCTTCGGGCTCAGATAACAGCACACGGCACGAGGTCCGTGTGGTTTGGAACAAAGGCAGTCCGGTTCAGACTTTTATGCACAAAATCTTCTTGGCAAGCAGGGTCTCTCACCGTACTTATCTGAAGACAAAGTCTTTGAGGAAAGCAGGGCCCTGTTCGTTCCAAGGGTCAAGTTTCTTAAGACTCAATAGCTATTTAAATGACTGACACTTTCGTATGCAGTCGACTTAGTCAATTGTCCAGCTGTAAAACTCCACTGATCAGGTGGGCACAGGCGGGCAGCGCAGTCTGTAAAGTTCTTTATTTAATAAAGTCCTTTAAAAGAATTCTTCGTACGGCTCAATCTCCTTCTCCCAGTTTAACTCTTCTGTTGCCGGCAAAGACTTGGTTGGTTTCTGGTTCCGGTTCGGGCAACAGAGCTACAGGTTGAGCTGTGGCAGCGAGTTACTGGTTCAGGTGAGAGAGAGAGAGAGAGACCGTGCGCTGTTCTTTATACGTCTGTCAGATCAATAGATGGTTGGTTCTTGAGTTTTTGAGATTGGATTTCGGTTTCAGCCCCCAGTGTCCAATTGGAAGGGGGCTTGATTTATGACTGATGTCAATCCATGCCATCTTTTGGAAATGCTGGTTGGCCCGGGTTCGTAGCTCTGTGTCGGGATTTAGGCTCTCGTCCATTTCAAAGAGTTTTTATTACCTACAGGCCCCCTTCCCCAGACATTTCACAGCAGGACTCCAAACTATTTGGCCTATTCTCTGTGCCATCCTCCCAAGACTGTCACTTTGATGTAAACCAGTCCCACGCTTTAAGGAAATCTGATAACTTTGGGGGGAGAGGTCTTCTTTGGATCAGTGCTTCAGCTCAGAGCTAAAATGCTCTTATCAAAATAACCCATCATAATGCTACAGGGCAAACATACAAAATCAGCAGGGGATCAAATACATTTTTCCCTCACTATAGCCTGAAATTGATACATTTTAAAAGTGCAAGATAACTGGCCCTTTTATTGTGGGTTTCAAGGTAAAGTAAGTTGCTGATGGACGTTTCATGTTTAATGGCAATGCTTAATAAACATATTATCATTATGCTCTCTATATTGCTGAAGATCTCACGGTTGCATTTGGATGTTTCCTACTTCACAACTTGCTCTGAACTGGTATCAGAACTGCCAGAGTGCCAGTCAGAGTTCAGCAGGTTCACTACTGACATTGAAACACTGCTCGTTCATTTCAGTTAGTTTTTTTCAAGATTTTCTAAGTTTACAACCTCACCTGATGTTGTTCACGTCCCCCTGACGTAGGGGGACCAGCCTTCTGAACTGCAGTTAGACCTGTGTGAACTACAAGCTGACCCCTTCTGGTTGCAAAGAAGAATGAATGGGGTGTTCAGTTTTGGAAGCTGCTTCCAGTGTCCAAGTCTATGATCATTTAATTTGAGAAATCAACTTCTCCTCACTGAATCACTGGAAGTCAATGGAAAAAATCAGACTAACAGATGAAACACTCTTTCATCTCAAACTTTACATACAAGGGCAGTTGTTAGTGCCTCAACAGGATCACGCTGAATTATTAGTAATCAATGTATTTATTTACTTTTATTCATCTCCTGCATGTCTGAGGATGAAGAAAGGGGGATGGGGGAATCACTATTGGTGAGGTTTTATATTTAAATGTTTAAATTACTTGTATATTGTTAGTGCATGATTAGTAACACATATAAATGTATGGGTTCAATAAATATGTGGCCCCCCCTGAGGGTTTTAGTGAATATTTGTATCTCTCTGCTAGATTACAGTTGCCCATCCCTGTGCTAGACTGATTGGCACTCAGTTTTCACTTTTTCTTTCAGTTTCAATCTGTAGTAATTTACAAGAAATTACCTGCTTTCCTCTAGTCGTGCTGCTTAACCAGGTCACAGGTTGGTTCAGGTCTGGCCAGGTGGGGTTAGCATGAAGTGGTATTGCTAGAGAGGTGGCATAGTCCAAATCTTAACTGAATGACACAAAACGCAAGTATTTGTTAATGATAATTTTTTATATAAAAGGCAACATCAATTGCATCAGAAATCCAGTGATTCTGAACTCAGGGTCAGACCAAATAAAAACGGTTAAAAGTAAAAATCTGTATCTTATCGCACTTATTGTATGTTCCCAGAATTCACTTTATACTCATCATTAATCAAAAGTCAGTAAGTTAGGCGTGCACATGTGTAATGTGCCACTCACGGGTAGGCCAAAGATAGCATTTTGCAGAGACATTTAAACTAGCACCCTTGTCTGAGTAACTTAGTACTACACACCCATGAAATATCGATACAGGTAGTGATTTATGTTTAATCTAGATGGCCAGAAGTGGTGTACATGCCCTCTACTAGTACTCCCAAAACTACTGAAGTGCTCATGGATCTATTTGCTGCCTATGGTCTGTCTGAGGAGATTGTAACCGATAATGGACCTCAGTTCACCAAGAATTATTGAAAATGAATGCAGTGAAACACACCAGGTCAGCTGCATATCACCCTGCTTCAGATGGGTTGGCAGGGAGGTTGGTGCAGAATTTTAAACAAGCTCTGGTTCAAAACACACAATTGGGTGTAAAAGTTTGCAACATTGCATTGCCAATTTCTTATTCAGTTACAGGAACATAGCACTACACTGAAAAAAACAGCAGAGCTGTTCCTCAAGAGACAGATTCATAAGTAGTAATATAGGGCACTTTTTGGATGGGGGGGCTGTGGGGGATTTGACCTTTGACCTGAACTTGAGTTGAACTCGGGGGGGGGGGCTTCCTAGGGGGGTTAAGGGGGGATTTGATCTTTTGACCTTGAACTTGAGTTGAACTCAACTCCTAGGGGTTGGGGGGGAGGCCCCTTCCTAGGGGGGCAGGGGTGCTTGTACCGCGTCACAGAATAATTACCATATTGATGGGTGGAGATGTCTACGTCTTTAGTAACCTCGGATCGGTGAAGAATTAGTATATTTGGGGGCGGAGCTAACAGGGCACTGATGACAGGTGGGTCTGTTTTCAATTTGAGAAGCGGCTCTGTTTACATTTGAGGCCATGGGCCCCCCGGGCCCCGGATAATGGAATGTGTTGAGAGATAGCGATCTGTAGAAGCGGTGGGGGCTGTGGACAGCTTGAGAGACACAAGATGGACTGAATGTGAGCAAAATGAAAAGAAATGTAATACAGAAAATATAAATTAAAACGTTCAGCAGTCAGCATAATCTCAGTAAATACTACACCAACACAAGACCAATATTTTCTTTCATTTCAGAATATATCAAACGTATTATTTAAAGAACAGATACAATGTAAAGATTGAATAAATACAATTATGAAGTTTTAAAGGTGTGTGTGTGTATTCACAACAGCGTGCAATGTAAATGAAATGTAACATTACTAAGTTAAGAAATCCTTAAATATAGAAGAGTTATAGAGTTATATATATGTTATATAAGAAGCATAGACTATATATGTAGAAACTGGGAAATTTCAATACAACTCAATAAAATCAGCATTTGTAATAATATTAGTAACCAAATATCAAATTATTTTAAATAAATATGTAATATAATCCATTCATGCATTAAGATTAAGTAAATACACTCAATACGATCTCAGCACATCCTATGTGTGTGTGTGTGTGTGTGTGTGTGTATGTATATTTATATAATTTACACATTAGAATAGCTTGACAATATCAAGTTTGAACAGCCTTCAGTGCATTTAAGTAGTATCATTCTTACAGAGGGGTGTCTGTGTGTGTGTGTGCGTGTGTGTGTGTGAGTGTTTACATATATACCGAGTGCAAGCTGGAGATCACGGCCCCAGGTTTCTTTTCTTTTTCTTTTTCAGATCCTAATAAGATTCAGCCCTTCCTCCACTTTGCACAGATTTGTACTAGATTGCAACTTTTACGTACAGAGCTAAAGAATGATAAATCAGGCTAAATGGTCTAAACTTTAGAAAATCCTGAATATGCACAAAAGTAAAAGAAATGTAAAACAGAAAATGTAATTGGAACTTTCAGTAATCAACATAATATCAGTAAATACTGCTCCTACCCAAGACCTAGATTTTCCTGTATTGTAGAATATATCAAACGTGTGTGTGTGTGTGTGTGTGTGTATTCACTATACCCAGTGATGTAAACGAAATGTAACGTTACTAAGTTAACTTAAGAAATCCTTAGAAGAACCATAGAATATATATGTAATATAAGAAGCATAGAATATATATGTAGAAACTGTGAAATTTCAATAAAACTCAATAAAAGCAGCATTTGTAATAATATTAGTAACAAAACATCAAATTATTTTAAATAAATATCTAATGTAATCCATTCATGCAATAAGATTAAGTAAATACACAATATGTGTGTATGTATATTTATATAATTTACACATTACAATAGCTTGGGGGTGCAGTCTGAAGACCTTAACGGTCTTGGTTGTATTGACAGTAAGACATTTGAACAGCCTTCAGTACAACTAACTAGTTACATTCTTACAGAGATAAAGAACGAAAACACAATTTTAATAACGACATTAAGTACATGAAACCACACTTTTTTAACTTAAGAAATACAGTATATAACCGACATTTAACTGAGCACAGCTCTCGTTGCTAGTTAGATAATTCTCCACGGTCAAACAGAAGCCTTACAGAAATAAAGAATGCACCCCATGATTTTAAGAAAATAAATAAATTAAAAAATACTAAAGTAACTTTAGACATATTAAATATGTATAATTCATTAAGTATGTGTCAATTAAAACAGTAGATTCCAGTCTCAGCATCTCAGGGAGTGAGAGTGTCATGTCCACAAGGACCAAAGGAAGGGATCCAAGTGCAGGCTAGAAGTTAATCCAATAAGGGCAAAATGAGAGAGAGAAAACAGAGACAGTCCAAGGTCGATCGATCAGGCGAACAGGCTAGTGGGGAGATCCAGAAGGGGTAAACGAGAGACGATAGCAAGAGGTCAAAAAACACGGAGACGCTAACACAAAACAAGGCTCAGAATTGGTTCTAGAAAGAAAGCAAGACTTCACAATGAATCTATGAAACAGAGGGGTTTAAGTCCGGTGAAGGAGAGAGGGTTTGAATGAGGGGAATGAAAGATTGACCAATGATAGGAGAGGAGGACAGAACAGCTGCACCTGGTAGGAAAGAATGTGGAAAGACTGGTTTGACTGGACAAAGGAAAGGAGAAGCACTAGACTAGTATTCGGGAGAGGGAGACCTCTGGTGGTGAACTAAGGTGGAAACAGGGGAGACCGTGACAGAGAGCTACCCAGCAGCACATAAACACAATAAAGACAGAGGCCAGAGGGAGCAGCAACCTTAGAGACCACAGCGAAAGACAAGCGCAGGGAGACACAGTCACACTAGAGTCACACCGGATCATGCGATAGGGTTAACACAAAACAATCAGGCACAGAAAAAGAGAGATGGGCTAGAAATAGAGAAAACCAATACAAAAATACATACATACATAAACAAATAACCATAATAACAGGGTGAGTTATAAAGACCAAACCGACACACTCGAATATTTGAACGTTTTATTAAGAACTTGCTTCACCGAAACAGTTCACACAGTCACTCCACTGATGCCCTGACAGGATCACACTGCAGTGCAGGGGCTTCACAAGCAGCACGTCCTGCTCTCAGCACCGCGGGGGGGTTTGCAGGAGCGGCAACAACACAAAACAGACCCCCTAATGACTGAGAATTTATCACCAGAAAACCTGTACAAATCCAGCGGTCAGGCACTTCTACCCTGTCTGAGTAACGTCATTCAGTAACATCTCTAAATGATATTCTGTATAAATTCTTTATAGTTCTTATCTGGGTGTCTGACTTTTTATGGTTTAATTTTTGCAATTAAGTGACTCTTGTAATGCAAGTGTGAGAAACACTTCTGATTTTCCATTTCTTCAAAAGACCCTTTTCGAACCTTCAAATAAAGAGTTCAAAATGTCTTTATTAATCATGCACAGTAAACAGAAACAGGGCTGATATTGTACAGATATGTGAGACACCAGATTTTTCACTAGTTTTGCAAACTGCTTTATGAGACTCAAATCAACAGCATATAGCTTAACATCTAGGGTTTAAAACAGCATCGCAGATTCTCAGTCACCCGGCCAATAGTTCACTGATTATCTTTGAAACGTGAGCAGAAACAGGACCAGCGCAATTCAGATTAATATTCTATACATTGAGCTGATGTAGCATCATTTCCTTCCTTCCCACCTTGTGTATGTTATTAACAATAAAGAAGCATTTAATAAAATAGATACCTCTCTGATTCTTATCTTGTACAAAAACATGTTCTTGTTGTGTCTCTCTCTGCTAAATCTGATTTCGCTTTACTGTACAACTTGTACCACAAATAACGTAGTTAAAAAGACAAAGTTCGCTGTGTCCCTGTATACAGATTAAATAAGTATTGTTTTAATGACCTCCTTGACTCCTGTACACTCTGAGTCATCCATCGTTTTTGCTAAAAAGGGCTGATCTCATCGCACTGGGGAGAAAGCGGTGGGGGAGGAGAGTCCAGCTAAGAAAATAAAAAAAAGCTCCGGCCTCTGTGGAGAGCCGCCTGAAAAGCGGCGAGGAATGCGGCCCGTACATTCACAGCCCCTCTCTGATCTGAACCCCCTGACACAGATCCTCCAGAGCCGACCGGACAGCACAATGTCACATTACAGCGGCGCCAATGCAGGGTGTCTGTCTAGTTAGTTAGATAGTTGTATGAATTCTCAGCATTGACACTGTTAAGGCTGTACAGAAACGCATGAGAACTGCAAGGTCTTGTTGTTTTTATTTTTCCTTAAAGGTATTATCATTTCCAGACAGGATCAGTAAACTAAAGGAAAATTAAATGAAATGTTTGTGCTTTAAAAGATTAATTTCACTTTACATTTGTATTGATTTGTATTACAAATAACTTCAATAATAACTAAACTGACCACCCACCACCGCCTGTCTGTGAGCGCACTAAAGACAAATAGTCTTAGTCATAGACAAATGCTTATTACCGATCGCTGCGTTCACAGCTCTCTCATATCAAACCCCTGATCTGATATGAATGTGCAGTTCTTCTCAGGATGCTCAACCAGAAAGAGAACTGTAAAGAAAACACATAAATAAATAGTAATTCAAATGTATGTAATGAGTCAGAGTTTTCACAGTCATGTTTCGTGACTTTTTAACACACAGACACAGTTAGATCCCTTTCCCCCGGGCTGTGGTCCCCCGCTATTCAGTTTTCTTATTTGAACGACACAAATGTGTTGTTGTTTCCAAGCGTTTATTAGGTCTCTGTTTTAGGGCCTCAACATAGTTTTCTTTATTGTCACAAATGAGTAAAATGTTGTTTTTTTTTTTTATTTAAAGTTACACATTTGTTTCTTTTATCTTACTTTGAAAACCTTTTTCAGCCGACTAATGTCATAAAGACGGAAAGTCTTTGTAAACAGTTATTTCTGGTGTGTTTGAGGTATTTGGTCTAGTTATTTGAAATTACATACTAATCTAAAGCAGATTCCCCCTGAGTATTTGTCATAGGCTCCCTGTTTGTATTCAGCATTGTGATTTATAATAATGCATTTGATTAACGCTGAATAAATCCAAAATAAAATAAAAAAATCTTGATCTTTGTTAAAATGAACCTTTGTCTTTAGCCTGTATTTTACTGATAAGTCAAATCCCGCCTAAACAATAGCTTGTACATCGGACCCAAAAGCCAAATATGTCCACCAGTATAAAAACTGTGTTCATATGATTTAAAATACAAGTGCTGAATAAAACAACCAATCAATAAGATTTAATTAAACATGCTGTTAGAAGGCGATACACATGGCACCATACTTCTTGACAGACCAGAAAAACTGATGTGGTTGAGGCTGTACTTTTCATTTCAGGGGTGATGCAGACAGATGACGGGGTACGAGAGTCAGTGTCCTGTGCTGTGGGACGTGTGACGGTGGTTCAACCCCCTTAAAGCCTGAGAAATCCTGTCCCCCAATGTGTGTAACGCTCCAGACGATCACTAGTGTTGTATTTTGAATAATGTTCAACCAGGCTTAATAGCCCTGCCCGTTCATTAACTGAATTGTCCTGAATTCAAGGTAACCTTTAAGATGCTACTCTCAATCTCTCAATCATTTAATTTTAAACCCCTCTTAGATGCAATCTTTACACTTTCAGGTTAGTGTATTTTTAATGTCACTATTTGGAATGTGTAATATCATTTAGTTTTCTTAAATATAAATGTGTGTTGCATTAAACTGTTTTGTTGATAATTGTAGAAATAAAATCTGTCAACGCCGAGAAATATCTTCTCATTCCTGTTTAACTGTTTAGTCTGAAATTGACACAAGTTAATAGACGTTAGATTATAGGTGGCCCTGCCTATCCTTAATCATTGAATAATAATCAGTTAAGGGAAATTGTGGTAACAAGTAATGATGGGATCTTTCTCTCCACCTAAACGTTAATGAGACTGATATATATATAACGAGAAGTTACCTGACATAAATACTAACCTGCGTAGTTATTTAATGTCTGACTAACTATACTAACGAGAGACTCACCTTCGTCTTACTAACCGGTATTGTAGTCAATGTGTTTATAACCTTTTTTGTTTAAAGATTTGTGTGTTATCATATGCGATCCCATGGTCTTTGATTTGGTCACGGAAGTGATTTGTCTTTGATTTGTTGATCTAGAGTTGAGTTTGAATTAGTTTTTCCCTTTTGTATAATTAGTGTAGTGCTACATTTAGTCTTTGTTTTGAATAAATTCGACAATTTATATCTTTGGAATTGGTGTCTGCGTCCAATTATTACAGAAATTGAGCTCTACAAGATTCCAGGATTCGTGATAAGGTGATACTATAAATTCACTTCTTTAATTGAAATTTATAAGTGTACCTTATGCTACAGGACACAGAGAACTTTGTCTTTTTAACTACTTTACTTATTTTGAACGTTATTTGGGGTACGAGTTGTACAGTAAAGCGAAATCAGATTTAGCAGAGAGAGACACAACAAGAACATGTTTTTGTACAAGATAAGAATCAGAGAGGTATCTATTTTATTAAATGCTTCTTTATTGTTAATAACATACACAAGGTGGGAAGGAAGGAAATGATGCTACATCAGCTCAATGTATAGAATATTAATCTGAATTGCGCTGGTCCTGTTTCTGCTCACGTTTCAAAGATAATCAGTGAACTATTGGCCGGGTGACTGAGAATCTGCGATGCTGTTTTAAACCCTAGATGTTAAGCTATATGCTGTTAGGTCCTGGCTGTTGATTTGACAGATCTGTTCAGGGTGATGCTGTGTCTGTCTGTCAGTCTGTCACCATGTGTAAACATGAAAAACAGCTTTATGTTTCACCAGACTACATACAGTTAAAAGGAATGCCACATGGCAAACTTGGCTCTTGAAACAGAGCAGGGCATTAAGGCTTCTGGATATGCGTGAGCTCAGACCCCCACCCCAACCCAGACAGCGCCGCTTAAACTCCTCTTGAGGAGCCCTATGTGTAATAAAAATAATAAAATCGATATATGCAATAAGCCCACAAAGTATTTTGAATATAACGTCTAGACTATTTCTGTTTGCTATAACCAAGCACTCCAGCAGAGCGCTGTCTGAATTGATATACATTCATTTTGCATATCGGCTAAAGCATCAGTAGTAATTCAGAACGAACATCTGGGGAAAATTATACAAAATGCTTTCATATTTGTACTCTCAAATGCTCTGCTGATCCTGTGAGATCAACCCTTCATAATCATTGACAGAAATGCAAAGCATGCCAAGGCTTAGGGGACACTCAAAGTTCATTTGCAGAGTGTAGCCAATGAAATCAAGAGTTCATCAGAGTCAGGTTTCCAAAGTCTAAAATATCTGTATATAAATGCCTCATATCTGACTACAGAGCACATTTATTTTGCTATACGACAGAGAAACGGTTTGCTATGGAGTCGGCTCTGCTTGATCAGTTGCTGGGGACTCTGGATGTCCGGGGCTTTTTGGTGTTTCTCATGGTGTTTCTGCTGATCACCGACATCATGAAGAAAATAAACCCCAAGAACTTCCCTCCAGGACCCTGGCCTCTGCCCTTCATCGGAAATGTCTTTAATATAGACGCCAAACAGCCTCATATTTACATGTGCAAGGTCAGTGGTTAACCTTTTAAATATGATCGATTCAATATTGATTGGCCTATGAATGCACCCTGTGCAATTTCCTTTAAAATTACACTGCACTGCTACTCTTCAACCAAAAAAAAATACTTACAAAATTAACCTGTGAAAAATAATCATCATCATCATCATTATCAAGAAGAATTCTCGTCTTGTGAATGTCCAGTTTCATTCTATCTGCAGACTCCTGTTTAGTTCAGTGCTGAAACAGTAGACAGGGTTCAGTATTAGAGGAACATTATGCTTTACACATTGAACATATTTCCACAGCCTTTCCAATTCATAACCAATGCTATACACTAGAAATGACCACACATAACTACATATTTAAAAAAAAACCTAGCAATCAGTCTAGCACGTGCTTTTAATAGACCTATGCTAAATGTCCACAGTCTCTCAGTGCAGTTTGTGATCCCTTGAGATGACCTGGAAAGAAAGGCATGCTTCTTCCTCAGCTGGCGCAGTATTACGGAGACG
The DNA here is from genome assembly GCF_036373705.1 of Amia ocellicauda. NCBI lineage: Eukaryota > Metazoa > Chordata > Actinopteri > Amiiformes > Amiidae > Amia > Amia ocellicauda. The sequence continues at coordinate 25,920,712 of NC_089868.1, read as the reverse complement.
TGTTCAGCCTGCAGCTGGGGAGGGACAAGACTGTGGTGGTGAACGGCTACAAACTGGTGAAGGAGGCTCTCGTAAACCAGGCAGACACTTTCTCTGGCCGTCCTCTGACACCTGTGGTTTATCATATCAACAAAGGTCAAGGTGAGGGTGTTTTTATTGCCATTTTTAAGTTTGCTTCGATGTGTTATATTATTATTATCTGCACTGAAGGTCAATGACTTTTCCCCCAGGTCTGGCCCTCAATACTGGCTACAGCTGGAAGCAGCAGAGGAGGTTTACTCTGGCCACACTGAGGAGCTTCGGGCTGGGCAAGAGGAGCCTGGAGTCCCAGATCCAGCTGGAGATCCAGCACCTTCACCAGGCCATGCTGGAGGAGCAGGGTAACGCATATGGAAGAACCATAGAATTAATATATTTAGAATAGATCACATTTAAAATGTGTGGCCCAGATAAGATATTTAAACTATTTCACTTCAAAGAACTTGCATTTGAAGTTATTCTTTTCAAGAGTCACCAGAAGTTGGGACGTGTCCTGATTTTTCTGTCCTTGTTTTCTGCAGGACGACCTTTTGATCCCCACCTAACGATCAACAATGCTGTGTCCAACGTTATCTGCTCTCTGCTGTTCGGCCGCAGATTTGAATACAGTGACGCTTCCTATCAACAGCTTCTGCGTTTGATATTTGAAGCAATTTATCTAGAAGGAAGCATATGGGCCACGGTACAGAAAACCTGACCTATATTATTATTATTATTATTAATATTTATTTCTTAGCAGTGCCCAAGTGCATGGGTAAAATATACAGTTAATATAGAATACATGTCCTACATCTTTGATTGTAATAGCTAACAACCGCAGACAAGATACACTGAAGTCATACTTAAAGAGCCGAGGGGACAAAGGGGAAATCAAAATAAACAAAAGGAGCGGCTCTGGATGAAGGGGAGTGGACAGGAGGCAGAGTTAATCTTCTAGTGCAGGAAGTCGAGTAGTTGGTGAGGATGGGACGGATTCAGCGTATGTTGCTCAGGAAGAATCTACAGGTGCGTGTCAGCGTGGTGATGTGCTGGGTGTAGGAGAGTGCAGGATCGAGGGTGACTCCTAGATTCTTAGCGGAAGAAGAAGGAAAGAGTGTCATAGATTTCAAGGGGATTGAGATGGAGAGATCAGCAGAAGGTGAGGAAAAGGGGGGGGAAAGAGGAGATCAGATTTGGAGAGGTTGAGCTTGAGGTGGTGTGAGTGCATCCAGGCGGAGAAACAGGAAGAGATGCGAGAGGGGATGAGAGGGTCAGAAGAGGGAAAAGACAGGAAGATCTGGGCATCATCTGTGTAGAAGTGGTAGGAGAAACCATGGGATGCAATGAGGTGGCCCAGGGAGCGTTGTGTAGAAAGAGACCATGGGGGGGAGCCAAGTACAGATCCTTGGGGTACGCCTGTGAGGAGAGGTTGAGGTGTGGACGAAGATCCTCGCCATGTAACATGGTAGGTACGGTCGTTGAGGTAGGAGTACAACCAGAAACTTTAAAACCATTCACATAACATCCAGCAGCAGCACAAACATGACCAAATGTTGACAGACTGCAGCTGTCTGTTTGATCAACGGTAAAACATTGCCATATCTACAGTTCTGTAACTCCTGAATCCTTGAATTCAGTTTGTGTTTTAGAATTTTAGAATTAGAAGTAAGGTGAAGAATGAGGTACTTCATTGTTGCATGTTCACACTATTAACCAGCTGAGATCAACAGCCTGGGCTTGAGTGAGATTTCTTCAGATGAATGAATTTACATAACCTTTAAAACTGTTTGTCATGGCCACTTTAACTTTAAATAACCGAGGTAACAAAAGGTCATGGATTTGCCCCTTTTCCAGCTGTACAATGCATTTCCAACCCTTATGAATGTGTTACCTGGAGGCCACCAGCTCCTCTTCTCAGACTACAACAAGGTGTCCGACTTCCTGAGGGAAGAGATCAGCAAACACCAGCAAGACCGAGATCCTTCAGCCCCCCGGGACTACATCGACTGCTACTTGGAAGAGATAGAAAAGGTAAAAAACACTTAGGGGCAGATGCTTCACGAAAATGACCATGTGAGAGATGCTAGAGATCTCTCCACTTTCTTCCCAATGAAATATTAAATTAGTATGTTGTGGCCCAAAACATCACAGTGTCTGGTTGCAAGGAAAATGTGTTATTATTGCTTGTTCAGTGTCAACTCTTTGTACATCTGTCCCATGGTGCTTCATCTCCTCAGTTGGACCACCTTGAACTTTTATTCCAGGAAGGAAGGTTTGAATGATTGAAAGGTCTACAACCCCATGGACTGTAGCCATCTAGGGTATTATCTCTCTGAGATTGTAGAATAGAAAAATAATGTATCAGTTCAGGTGCTCTTACATTCAATCATGAGGAATAATTGAGTTGTTTAAGTTTTGACAAGCTGAGTTTAAAGATTGCTGTAATTTTATTCTGCAGAACCAAGGTGATCCAGAATCTGTGTTCTATAAAGAAAACCTGTGCTACTGCATGCTGGATCTCTTTGTGGCCGGGACAGAGACCACATCCACAACGCTGCGCTGGGCTATGCTCTACTTGATTAAATACCCAGAAGTGCGAGGTGGGTCTGCTGGGAGATTTGCATGATGAAATATTTCAGCTGCAAAGGTCTGAGCTCAGATCACCTGCTTGAAGTCAAGTCCATGATTGGTACTGATGAAAGAGAGGGATGATGGCGTTTGGTTGAGTAGGAGTTTGAATACAAGACCCAGCTGATCTCCAGAACATTGTCCTCACACATCAAATTCTACGTTTATGTTATAAAATCATCATTCCCCTTGAAGATTTTTTCCAAGCTTGTGTCTGCCTTTGCTCTCCCAGAGAAGGTCCAGGCTGAGATAGACAGAGTGGTGGGACAGGAGCGCCCGCCCTCCATGGCCGACAGAGCCCAGATGCCCTACACTGATGCTGTGATCCATGAAGTCCAGCGGATGGGCAACATCGTTCCTCTGAATGTTCTTCACATGACAACAAGAGATACTATGCTGGGAGGATATTTCCTACCAAAGGTGAGAAAAGCATTTTTTTAAAAACTGACTGAAGAGTCTGAGACAGGAGCGTGTCTAGAGGGGTGGCACTGACAGCACTGCCCCCACCGCCACCCTCCCCCACCGCCATTGTGAACGAGAGAACCCCCCACCCTGTTTTGATGACATAATGATGGCCCCCCCCTACATGTGTCCCCACTTGGCCACCCCGTTGAAAGCATTCTAGACACACCACTGGTCTGAGGACATGCCAATGATGTTCCTCACTGCCATGAATTGGGTGTCTTCACTCATATAGCTCAAATAACTTTTTTCAGTAGGTATTGACAGAACATATCAGTTTTTGGTGCCTTCCTTTCCTTGATATATTTACATGTGGAAATAGTGCATATCTGTGCTTATTCATATTGCATTCTCTGTCTTTATTTGTCTTTATGGAAGTGAGTATAAATGTTAGTATTTACCCTGTATGTTCTTTAGGGGACACAAGTGATTCCCAATCTGACCTCAGTGCTGTTTGACAAGAGTGAGTGGCAGACTCCAGACTGCTTTAATCCGGGACACTTTCTGGATGAGGACGGGAAGTTTGTCAAGCGGGACGCGTTCATGCCATTCTCCGCTGGTAAGACACTGAGACATATTGACAATCATCAGCATACTGGGACTGGCTGATTGTCTCAGACATGAGGGGATCTCCTTCACCCCTGTCCCTGACAGTATTTGTTGGGTGAATTTCAGTCATTCCTGGGGTCCGTCTGGGACTGTTTGAGTCATGGACAATCTGTAAGGCTTCAGTGCTCACTGATGTCCTGTCCGTTTCATTCCAGGGAAGAGGGTGTGTCTGGGGGAATCGCTGGCTCGGATGGAGCTGTTCCTGTTCTTCACCTCCTTTTTCCAGAGGTTCACCTTCTCTCTCCTAGACAAGTCTGAGCCCAACATGGAGGGAAAAGTTGGATTCACGAATTTTCCATTGCCCTTCAAGGTCTGTGCTGCCCCTCGCTAACAGACTGTGGCTGTGAGATTGTCCTACATTGCCAAGATTATACAGGCCTGCTCCCATGCTTCGCTCTGTTGGACATATCAAATGCAGTACTTTGATTTGCTGTTCTATACTGTGTATGATTTTATTATTAGGGTGTACTATAAAGGGCTCACTACTTGTTACCCGTTTTGTATTACGATTTTGGTCTCTTCATCCTATCAGTGATTAGATGACAGCAGCCTTCTCTGTATCCCAAAAGTTCAAAACAAGAGAACAGGAGAGGCTGTGTTTGGATGTGAGAATTTCTAGTATTGATCAGCAACTATATCGAGCTTATCCAAATCACTTCATTTTGGCCTGTGTTTATCTGCCACTTCCTGGTCATGCCAGGGCATCTACATCATACATGTCCCTGCCTGCACTACAACCCAACCCTGAACCCGTGCCTCCAGCTTTCAGAGGCATAACACGCCTTTCCAAGTCACATTCATAGTAGAAATAACTAGAATCTAGAAATACTCTGTCAGTGGGTGTTCAAAACCAATATACACCCATCTCCTCGCAGCCTGAAGCCCTGCGATAATGTCCAGTCACACAAGTACACATCATTACCAGTGTAATCTCTGAGGAAAACCCACATTACGACCATTTACTTGAGCAGGACTGAGAGCGACTGCACTGGTGAATTATTTGCATTATTTCTGAATGTGTGCCGATTGTAGAGGCGTTGGAGCTGCCGTCCAAGTTTTGCATTTGTTTTCTTTAGTGTTTTTACCACAAAGCCAATTAGCGTTGCTCTTCTGCACTCCGCTCGAGCTTTGAGTTTCCAGTTTCAGACTTGAAATACAAACTGTTCAATACGGTTCGCCTCCCTGCTGATTAAATAACACCTTTAGTCTCGAGGGCAGAGCTGGTCGGGGAGGCTGTGAAGTTCATATTCCACTCTGCGTAGAGTTCACGGGCGCACAGCAGCAACGCAAGCAACGCAAGCAACAGCGGATTTATACACGGCAAAGATATGATGCTGCAGCTGGTTTTAAAACTCTCGTATTGTGAAATGAAATAAAGATATAAATGTACTGAGGGGCCTCCATTACAAACTGCTGCAATTTCCTATAAATGAATGAATCCACTGGTTTTCTTTGAATGGGTTTTATTGGACAGCATCAGTGTGACAAACAGCATTACAATAAAGGATTTGTATGTATTTTTTAAACCCAAAACTAGTGCAAACCACCAAATCACCTCAACCCCAACATAGTGTTTTAAACTTAAACTTTTAATTGAAATAAATACAATAAAATAAAAACTATGAATATTTTTGAAACATGGGGAAAAATCACAGTGCAATCAATTCACAGTTTAACTGTTTGATGCATACATATGATTATTGTGCATTTTGTAAATATCAAATTTCTTTGCACTGCTATTGGCTATGCTCTGTTTTACAGTGTGGCTTCCTTTGCATAGCTCCACCCTGGGCCAATAACTAATCAAAACAGCTTTTCCCTAAAGTGGATTTCCAATTGGCAGGGCAGGACATTCATTAATCCCCATCATTCAAAAGCTATTTAAATGACAAACAACACACCCTCGCTGCACGTCAGAGCTGGAGCTCATAGAAATGCACGCAGAACCAGACAGACATTATACACGTCACCCAGCAAAGCAATGCCAAGCAGCCTGAACAGCGACAGTACTTCTTCGCCTCGGGATCAGGCCAGAATTACACCAAAAAAAAAAAGTAACCCTGTCATAGAGCACGGAGCCCACTGTGATTACAGATCAGAAAGGTCAAAGGCATCCTACAGACGAGCAAGTCAGGTGGCACCGCGCCTGTAGGAGGACGACAGCCTGGCTGAAACTCTCCAGTTCTCGTCCCGCAAGCTTCGTCCATCTTCATAATTACCCCCGGCCACGCCCCCAGTCTGAAGATCTACTCGGTTAATGACGAACCACAACCGGCGATGACTGCTCGATCTCTGCTGCTCTGAGGGACCATGCAGGTGGGGTTCTATGCAACGGTGTGAGATTTAAAGACGCGTGAGAAAAGAAGCTCCGAACCGCAGGCGCTGTCCATTCCCGGCACGTCCGCGCCACCGGGGCAGCAGGCGACGGGGGCAGCATCCGTACCTCCTGGCCAACACTACTGGTGAGAAGACCGAGGAATGGAAACTAACAACACTTTAAACCAACACAGGCCATGGAAGTCAAGGGTGATGTCTAAAGACCAGGTCAAAAAAAGATAGTTTCTGTTCAATTTTCACTTCATTGATCGTGAACTCCAAGAAATTAAACCTGTATGTATGCTCGTAGATTATATATATGTATTTATGTTCTTACACCAAGACAAACTGTTAAATGCCGAGGACCCTTCTGATCAAATGATTATCAGTTCACACAAGGTCATTTACTCGGCCACTGTCATGCAAGACACTGAAGCTTCAGGGATTAACAGATTAGAAAGATCATAATTGTGAACCGGAGAATCACATTTCACATTTAAGCGGGTCCTTGTTGTTTGAATCACACAAGTTTAGCACTACATTGCTTTTGAATGTTACAGAAGGACTCCCTGCACTCTAGTCCCCGGAAGATATCACAACACCGAACTAAGAGAGATACCGGCCCACCCTAAGCCTCCTGTACAAACTCAAACCGACAAGGACGTGTCTTCCGGAAACTACCGCTGTACCATGCGAGGAAGACGCGTTTGATTCACAGAATGAGCTTCAGAGGTAGTTAAAGATGCTTTGAAGCACGAAGACAAGTGGAATATATAGACCGGTGGAAAAAGCACAAAAACCATGCGATCGTTCCGTTTTCATCCTGACGATCAAAACGATGAATACAGAAACAATTCAGACGACCGGTGTAAAAGTTTGCTTAGTTCTTACAAGTATACTTTCACAAGATTACGCAAGTCTCTGTAAAAAATAATACATCAATAAAAAAAAAACAAAAAAAAAAAACACTTCTTTATTGAGCAACTCTGTGGATGTTGTTCAGAGCTCATTCTCCCTGGACTGGTTTTATCACGTGGAGATCCGCTTTTCCCAGTTTTTACTGCCCTAAGACTCGTTTAGCACTAAATTAAAAACAAATAATCATCTTCATTTAATTACATCACGTTCTGCGAAACACAAACCCAGAAAGACCAAAAAGGATGATTATTATTAGAGTATTTATATTCTACCTGCAACAAGATCATCTGAAATTCAAGTCATAACCCTAGATAGAAAGAAATGAAAACACAAGACCAGACCAGGCTTTTAACCCCTTCTGGTCTGCGCTGGTTGCCGGTAACTTCCTGATTGAAAAATGTTGACGCACAAGTCTTCTGTATTTGTATTTTAGCAGTTTGTTGAATACATATCATTAAGCAGTGCTTATTGGATCATAACCTTGAACGCTGCACTGAAAACCCCTGCAAACTGATCGACTCAAAGCAGTCCAAGTGATCGTATGGCTCAGAAAGGCGTGTGAACCGAAAAGGTTTGGAGTCTGACTAAGCACCGAGCGAGAGAGAGCGGTTATTAAGAGCGCCCCATCTCGGTCCGTGCCTGTTCAGACTCCCGGTTCAGCTCGGACCATTAAAGAAAGCGGGACTGTGACGCCGGGATGAACGCGGACCCGTTTGGGGAATCTGAACCGCAATCTTTACCGGTGAGAAAGAGGTGAAAGCAAGAATAAGCGAGATGAGAATAAACAACGTCAAAGGATTTCCAGGCTTTGGTTTAGGTTAGATTTAGTCTCCCTGTGTTTAAAGGTAAGCATTCACATTAGTTTTTACCTCCTAAGGCCAAATACAAGTAAGGCAGGGATGTCAGACTCCAGTCCTGGGGGCCCGAGTGTCTGCTGGGTTTCGTTCCAGCGCAGCTCTTGACTCCTTAATTGGTCTAATTAAACAATTAACTAACTCTCCCCTCTCTCTCCAGACTCTGAAATGATGTGTTCAATATTTTGACTAATCAAAGGGATCGGCTATGACAATAGTATGTGAAAGTTTTAGATGAGGCCACCTGAGTAAATGATGACATTAATTAAGTAACTGGGATCTCCTGTTGGAACAAAAGCCAGCAGACACTGCGTCTCCAAGGACGGAAGTCGGACAGCCCTGCTCTAGAGCGTGCATCTAATTTCTCACACTGTGCTGGTTTTCATTTGTTGCTGGTGTTTTGGAAATTAGATCAAAACAAAAATGACAGGATTATGTCAGAAACTGAAGGTAAAATGCACACTATGTCCAGGCGTGCATTAAAAATGAAACCCTGAAGGACCATCGGATGAGTGGTGTCTTATCGAGACGACGGTGCCCTCTAGAGGACGCCGGTGGCAATGCCGTCGATGCCGATCAAATGGGTGCCGTTATACGGTGGTTCGGACAAAATCGGGAGAAGACGACGGCCAGAGAGAAGACGGGAGCGGAGAGGGAAGTCTAGAGCAACTGCGCTGAGCAAAACAGAGGCACGCGCTGGTTACTGTTCTGTTTTGGTTTATTGTTTTGTTTCTTTATGGTGCAAAACCCCCAGACAGAATTATAATTTAAAACACAATGGTCTTCTATAATTAAGCTTAAAAGTATTTTACAGTCTCTTTTTTCTTAAGCCTCCCCCTCACATGTTTTGTAACTTTACAATAATATGAGCATTAAATATTTAAAAGAAAAAAAAATGATATTATATCCCCTGCAGGAAATGTGTTTTTAAAGCCTGATAAGCAGTTTGCAGAAGATAAATGAGTGGTCATCAATCCCAACAAGGCCCTGAATTCAAAGTGTAAAAAATCGCCACACTGTCCTACCCCCCCCCCCCCCCCCAAACACTACTACACTGAACTACAAAAGAAAAACTACTACAGGCCTCTGACCGTTAAAAAGCGCATGCGGGTCAAGAAACCTTTCGTAAATAAATAATGCTGAACGTTTCAATTTTAGTGTCTTAGAAACGTGACTTCCTTTCCTTTTTTACAGGATTCTGCCCGTAAGGCTTAGTCTCATTGTTCGTAATATATTGATCACAGTTTCTTTTTTCCATAATTGTGAGAAACCGGAAGACGTTTCGCAGTCACACTGCAGAACGCGAGTTTGTTTTGATGTCCAGCATCGTTTAATTGTAAGAAGATCATTGTGCATTTCATCTGAGAGAAGTGAAGCGATCGCTTGGCTCTGTCAATTAAAAAAGACCAGCGCTGAGGACAGACTCCACAAAGGGGATTATTTTAAATAGAGAGAGAGAGAGAGAGAGAGAGAGACTCACACAAACAGAGAAACATGCACAGAGAGTAAGATGATGTCATTAATGACCTAAAGCCTAAATCAGAACTTTGTTAAAAATACTTTTTAAATTTTTGGTAACCTTTAGTAGAAGCCCCCGGGGAAAAACAAGTTCAAGTTCAAAATTGTGACATGACCAGCTTTGGGTCGGGCTTTACCACATTTTACAAATCATGAGTGAGAATCATCTTGAGCTCGGCGCTGAGAAAAGGGTGGCGAACCGGCTGGCCAGGCGTGTCTCCACACACAGCAGACGACACTCCCCTGACTGGCGGCGCGGGGGGGTAAGTGCTGGGATTCAAGTTGTCCTCACTCCCCTCTGTAAGGTCACCCCCACGTCTAAGGCCACTTGTGTGTGAAATGTCCGTGGCGGCGGCCGTGCCTACTTGGAGGGCGTGGCCGGCGCGTTGAGGGTCAGTGTGCGCCTGGCGTTGGTCACCTGACGCTGCTGGGCCAGGAAGGACTGTCCCGGGGGCACGACGCTGCCGCCCCCCCCCCTCCCGGCCAGCCGCCCCTCGATGGCCAGCTTCTGGAAACTCAGGCTCTGTGAGGATACAACACACACGCACATAAAAAACACAGCAGCAAGTTGAGAACAGACTTTAAGATGTTGCTTGCAGCTGCAGTGGCTTAGCTGCAGACTATTTCAGACTGGCCTTGTCCCAGTGTGCCCCTCTCAGAGGCTCAAACGTAGTCTGATCCTCACCATCTGTCCATTGACATGAAAAACGGAGCCAAACCCTCCAAACACCGGGCAACGGACACTTTAAGACTCTTCTATACGTTTTCTATCATGGGATACATTTTTGTCTGTAAACCGACTTAAACAGACAATGTCTCTGCGATAAACTAAACTGACCTCGGATTATTCCACCAGACCTTTCAATTGACTAATTAGTTCAAGTTAATGTGAGCTACGAGGGACAGGCGGAGAGGGAACAGGCAGCTGAGAGCCAGGCCGACAGCTGTAAAACAGGAGAGCAGATGCACGTGAAGCCCCACCTTGTTGTACCAGGCCGTGACGATCAGCTTCTCCTCGTACTCCCTCAGCTTCGCCTGCTCACATTCCCGCTGCGCGAGAAGGGAGAGAGACACCGTTAGCAACTCGGTCCCCGCACGCTCTCCCTGGGGTTCGTGGCCGCGGGACGCAGGCGCCGTGGTCTCCGTACCTCCAGGCCCACGATGCGCTTGTCCTTCTCCGCCAGCTGGTTCTTCAGACACTGGATCTCCACGGTGGCCGGGTTCAGCTTCGGATCCAGGGCCCGGATCACCTGCGCGAGACCAATCCTCCGTCAGCGTGGCAATGCCCCCATCCACCCCCAGTCCCCGCGCTTCCCCTTCAAACTGACTGTACTAGACGAGGTTTTGCTTTAATGTCATAGAGACCTATACACCCCCGAGCCCACCTCTCCCCCACATCATCCACTGTCCTAGAACTGCCTCCTGTTGCCCCGTCCCCCCCTTCTGCCCCAGTCACCCCCATCCCCCTCACATTGCGGGCCTTCTCCAGGTACATCTTGTAGCGCTCCTCCATGGCGCGCATGTCCTCATCCTTCTTCTTCAGCGCCGCATGCAGCTCGTCGATCTCCAGCGCTGCGAGGAGACACGGGCACCAACAATGCATTCATATCGGGCCTGGCACGTGAGGTTCTCTCTGCAGGTTACTTTACAACCGGTAATGGGCTTTACAGGGTTTACAGGGCTACGTTTACTACGTTTACAGCGGCCGTAGGATTGTAAAGATCATCTCTTGCCCAGCCGCACTGCAAGGGATGGTAGGAATACATGCGTTCACCCGTATTCAATACTTTGCCCGGTTGTGGCGCGGCACCGATACTCACAGCTCTGCACCGTCTCCGGCTGCAGGTCTTCGATCATCTCCTTCTTCTTCATCAGCTCATCCTTGGCTGCGCTGAGCTGCACCCTGTGGACAGAGTAATTCTCCGTTTGGCAAAATCTGCAACTTTCTTTTCTTAAGAGTGGCGCTCAGCTCAGACGAGCGAGGGCTCATCGAGAGTCAGCCGGGGAGCCGGTTTAGATGTCGGCGTCCTGCTACTGTCACCGAGAACACCGGGACGAAATGTCACTTTCACTCGAGGCGTGTGCAGGATCTCAAACAGGGGAGGAGGACAGGGGAAGGACATGCAGTTATCCCAAAACAAGTCCTCTCTCGAGTCTGAAAGAAACTCTGCCGCACACACTTTCGCTGTGCAGACTCACAATGGTCCCATTAGTGGGGGATGCCTAAGACACTGTTTTTAAAGACAGCAAAGGCTCCGACACTGGGAATGAGGTAGGAATCGCATACATTTCTTTTCCATTTCGGCTGTGCTGATATGCCGCCAACCGATTGCAACAGAAATACAATGCAAACCTTGCAAAAGATCCAGAAGATTTCAACATCTCTGGAACAAAAGAGATTCTTTGCACTCCAGCGAACTGTCATGAAGAATAAACGGTGCCATCTGGACGATTGTCATCTCCTTTACGACTGTGTTCACAGTCTGACTTCTGAACCGAGACCACAAATTATTCCAGATTTTATTCTTGCGTTGAATATGAACATCGTTTTTGGGGGGATTTTTTATTTTGATGTTTTTAGCCTTTTAAGATGCATTCTAATATATTTGTCAAGAAAATCTCTACACCAAACAGAAGAAACTCCTTTTCACATTCGATCATCATCAGAAAGGCATTAAAAACCATACTCACATATGAGCGTCCAGCTTCCTCTGCAGATGCGACTGAAAACATATAAAAACAACAAATGAGAAATAACACTGTCTTGTATATTCTATAAACCCCTAATCGCACAGGACTGAGGTTTTGTATTCACTGATTTAAACCCTCCTGGCGGAGTGAGAGAAAGAGCTCTGTGAGAGATGAACATTGCGAGGGATCACTGTGCACACAGGAGACGCAACGAGACGCACAGCCTGCGATTCACACGGGACGCGTGTCCGATGTTTGTGTTGGTTTGGTTTTTAATTCACCTACATCTTCAGGTTTGGCTCCCTGTCCCTGCAGGGCTTTCTGGAGATCCTCCACCTGCAGCTGCAGCTCAGCGACGCGCTCTTGCTTGAGCCTGAAAAAAACCACGAGCAGCCCGTCAGCGCCGCAGCCCGCAACCCACGCCAACTCACATACAGGCACGCTCCTGCGCTGACTCACATGCCCACGCCAACTCACGTTCACGCACATACACACAGTCGCATACGCACAGACTGACTCACGCGCACACTTTGGTGAACTAGCGCACACACATGCAACCACCTGCGCCGACTCGCACATGTACACACCCACTCACACATCTACACAGGTGGACTCGCCCACACACACGCTTCCTGGCCCTCTCCCCTCGTCCCCGCGCTCGCCTGTTCTCGGTGTCCAGCTCGCTGTGGTGGCGGTGGGCCTCCTCCAGCTGGCCCTGCAGCTCTGCGATGCGCTCGTTCTCCGAGCCCTCCTGCTGCAGACGCAGCATCCTGTTCTCGTGCTGCAGGCGGATGAACTTCTCCCTGTGGAGGAAGAGGTCAGGGGTCAGAGCCCACAGACGGGCTGAGCTGGGAAGGCATGTACGGGCGCAGAACACGGAGCACAAAGCCCACAGGGCATGAAACGTCCCAGGCTTGACTTGTGGTACTGCACCCATAGGTGCATCACTTCTGGTCCAAGAGACGCACGGAAATGGTTTGAAGTCGACCACAATCAATGTTTTGCACAAACTATATGAACCAATCCCAGATGGACATGACACGCAACACGTTAATTGAAAGCTCTTTGTGTGACACACTGTGCGTTGACTGCTGACATTATGCGTTTACCAAATAAAAACACAACAAAGAGGAGAACAATGCATACGAAAGCCCTGACGAGGAAGACAACGGCAGGCATACCTGTACTCGATGGGGAGGATTTCGGCAGCCAGGTTATCATGGCTGGGACTTCCTGAAGGCAACAGCCCTGGAAGGATATTGGGACGACAGGTAAGTACCTAACGGTTTAAGTCCATAAAACCCCACACGATACGCAATGTTTTCAATTTACTCTCCACATAAACTCTCGATTTATAAAAAGACTTAAAAGAAGCCCACTGTCGGCTCTCTTTAACATTGAGATCTATCAATTGACCTTTCCAGGTCTTTCTCGCCCGGGCCGGGGTTGCTGATCCGACAGCTTACCGGCTTGCAACAGCTGGTTCTGGTGGGCCTGCGTGCATCTCAGCTCCTCGTTGGTCTCCCTCAGGGAGTCCCGCTCGACGATGAGTCTCTGCCAGGGAAGAGAGGACACGTGGTCATGAAGCGCCATCACAATCTCCCGTGCGGCCAGGAGGAAGCAGAGTCACTAAATGAACATCGTACTAAATAAGGGCTTCAGAGGCTGTTCGCTGGGCGAGGGGTCGGTTTGGTAAAAAGCCACAGGGCAGGAATACCTCTTTCTCCTTCTGCAGGGTCTCGTGCCGCTCCTCAAACTTCTTAATCTCGAAGGCCAAGTTGTCGGCTCTCCTGGACTCGTCCGACAGCTTCTTGTGCAGCTCCTGCACCTATCAGGGGCGAACGGGAGGCGTGTTGTGTAAGAGAGGGGAAGAGTGTTCGTGCGAGGCGTCCGTGTACGAGACCCGGGGGTCTCTCCGGGCGTGGGGGCCCTACCTGCCTCTTGTAGGTCTCCAGCTGCGTGCGGGCGGCGTTGGCCTTGCGCAGCTCCTCCTCCAGGCTGACTGTGTTCTGCATGTAGGTCATGTTCTTCTCCTCCAGCGTGCGCATCTGCCGCCGCAGGTCGGTCAGGTCCTCTAGCTTCTTCCGGTAGGTTTCCACCGAGGCCTCCAGCTTCACCACCCGGTCAGAGCAGCTCCTGACCATGGAGACAGAAAGCTGAATAAGTATTATGTGCAGCCTCATACGTCAGTCAGACATTATCTTAACCATTAAAACCCTGTCGGTCTACCCCCCCCCGTGTTTCCATCCTTTACAATCCCTCTCTCTCTCTCTCTCTCTCTCTCTCTCATGCTCCTTTAATTTCTTTCCACTCTCCATTGATTCTCCCTCTCTCTGCATCCAGTTCTCTCTCCCCCACCCCTGCCCCCTCTCCGGCCCCGGGCCGCACCGTAGGATGTCCAGCTCGTCCTTCAGGGCGCGCGACTCCTCGGCCAGGCTGGTGAGCTCGTCGTTGCGGTGCTGCACCTCCACCAGCTGCTTCTCCAGCTCCTCGCAGTGGATGCGGTAGTCGTCCTTCGCTGCCTCCAGCCTGCGGCCACGGCATCAGCAAAAGCAACAGCAAACACATCATTCTATTCAACTCCAGTTTATATAAAAGCCAATATTTTTTCAATTCCCAGACCGGGACCTGGGCTTGAGCCGCCGGGGGGGACGCACCTGAAGTTCTCCTCCTGTAGCTGCTCGAACTGCAGCTGCAGCTGGCAGTACTTCTTCCCTGACGGCGTGTTGGGGTCATCGAAGGAGTCCAGCTGATTAGCGCGGTCGGTCAATACGTCGTTCTCGGCCAGCAGGCTGTTCCTCTCCTCCTGCAGCACGGTCACCTGGGGGGGGGGGGATGGACAGCGGCGCAGCTCAGAGTCAGACACGGCTCCACTGCGGAGACCGGGCCCTCCCACAGAGCGGCTCGTTCACAGCAAGAGTTGGGCGAGAGTGATTCTCTGGTGGTTACATTTCAGTTGAACTTGAATATCCTGTCACACAAGACTTCTGTGTTCTGTGGAGACGGCGTGCGACTTTATATTCGTCAGCACAACTAAAGAGGACCTAATCTCTGATGTAAACTGCACATCATAGTGCGTTTGTCACTGAATGCCTTAACTAAGTCAACTTTAAGTCAGTCAATGCCATAAGCTTTATGATGAACAGAAAACGCAGCTGAGCTTTTGGCAGCAAACAAGACTCGACTGGCTATGAACGTCACACACAAAGCAGCCAAAAGAACATTAAAAACAGCGACACGCTGGCATGGTTAGCGTTGTGTTAATGCGACAGACAGAAAGAGTAAGTGCTGGTTCTAGTGCTGGCTGTAAGGTGCATTAAAAGTATGATACATACTTCCGAGAGATTAATTTCTCTGGCTGTACAGTTCTATATCGTGTTCACAGGAAGATGTACAGGTTCTGGCCGTTCACTACAGGGCGGTGGATTATGTGAAGACTTGCAAACTGATGTTTACGGTCTGACACGGCAGGTAGGCCTCCGAGATCCCACGAGAAACTGGGTGACAGAATCCTACGCCCCATCCTGGAAGGCACCTGGGTGTGGGGGGGCGGTGGCGAGAGGGATCTGAACCAGATTATCTGCTGATCCGCAGCCCTCAGGAGTCACGCAACGGACTGGCGCCGCAAATCCACCGAGGGAGACCGACGCAGGAAGGAGCACACAGGGAGACGACCCTGCGGAGGGACTCGGAGCTCTGGTTCTGGTCTGCAGTCTGCGGTTTGCTGGTTGGGAACCACGTTTGACTAAGCGATGCACTACTGATCTGTCGACAGCGCAGCGACACGGGGCTGAGAAGCTACTAAAAGCAGAGTGAGAGTAAAGGGACAAATGTCTGTGGCTGCGGGTGCGAACACACAACCGACTTGCAGATTTCTTCGGTCTGTGAAAGGTGTAGTACGTGGGTTCCTGACCGATCCCTCCGAGATGGACAACGTGTAATGTGTAGCACAAGTTGCATGCTGGGAAACCTCAGCTCAATAGAGTAAACAGAGAAATGTCTTAAACAGGCATGTATTAAGGATTGTCATCGGGGCTTTTGTTATTTACAGACACACATACACACTCACACGTCTTGCACTAAGACTTGCTCCTGTGGTTTTAGTCAGCGCATGTCCAAACAGTGTTAGATTAATTAGTGTCAGGGCAACGTGGGATTAATAGCTAATTACGTTTAATATCCATGCTGTTGTTGAGGAGCAGGATGGCAGCTTACCTTCACCTCAGTCCTGGAACTGGGATTCAATTGTGACAACTTACAAGAGTATCTGTTGGAAATTAGCCCCAGCAAAATAGTTGTTTTGATTAGAAGACAAACAGAAACCAAAGAACACAGCTACAAATCACAGAGACTGTTCCCTGAGGCATCCGTCACATAGTACAACATCCAGGCACATCACGAGCCAAATACTATCAGAATATTATTGATACGGCACTAGACTCAATTATATCTCTCTGACTTGTTCAGTTCACTTGTTTGCCCAGCACAAAATGTTGTTTCCTTCTCAATTTTCTCCAAATCCATTTTCTGATAGTCATTAGTTAAATCGGCCAACTCACCTGAATGTCGAGCTCCTGGCATCTCTGTGCCAACTCCTCTTTCTCTGCCATGAGCTCCGCCAACTCCTCCACGGCTTTCTTGAGCTGAGAACGACATTATCGTTGCTGAACACGGTACCGAGAGCAGAGAGGTGCACATGAAACCAGCGCCTGCTTTCAGTTCCACTTATAACAATGCTCTGATAGTATTGCTTTAACTGAAACAAACAGACGTTCAGACTGTACAATGCACTAGTTAGATCTGGATACTGTGGACAGTTCTGGGCTCCACACTTCAAGAAAGATATCGCTGCTCTAGAGGCAGTTCAGAGGAGAGCAACCAGACTTATTCCAGGTCTGAAGGGAATGTCCTACTGAGAGACTGAGGACCTGAACCTTTTCACCCTGGAACAGAGGAGACTACGTGGGGACTTGATCCAAGTCTTCAAAATCATGAAAGACATCAACCACATCAAACCAGAGGAGCTTTTCCAGATCAGCAGGGACACACGCACCCGGGACACAAATGGAAATTGGGCTTCAAGGCATTCAAGACAGAAAACAGGAGACACTTCTTCACACAGAGAGGCGTCACAATCTGAACAAACTCCCCAGCGATGTGGCTGAAGAGACAATTTGGGAACATTCAAAAACAGACTGGATAGGATCCTTGATCACTTAGTTATTAATGGACACCAAACGAGCATGATGGGGTGAATGGCCTCCTCTCGATTGGACACTGTCTCATGTTCTAAACACAAATCCAGACACTCGTACAAATAGATTTTTCAGTACCTGCTGCTCAAGGTCCCCGAGCGGCTCAGCTCCGAAACTGGCCATGGTTTCTTTGCTCATCAGCTGCAATATAAAGTGTGGTAAGTGAGGAAGAGGCGTGGCTTGGTGCCGCGGACATTTCAAACTCACGACAAACAACATCATACTGTAGAAACTCAGTCACCTCCTGGATAGCGGTCATCACAACGTGCTGTACGGACTCCTCCAGAGTCATGATGATCTGAATGTACTCTGCAATTAAAAAACACAACATCTGGTCTAATCACAGGTGTTTTACAGACAATCAACATCAATACAATCAACAGTAACAACAACACAAAACATGAAAACAGTCCTGCACACTGAATTAAGCCCAACACACTTCACACACGTCATTTCCCATCCTTATCCAGTCACCTTGTTTCCGGTCGCACTTCACGGCACATCCCAGGATCAGCTGCAGCAGCCGGCCCAGCTCCACTGGGTCCGAGTGCTCGGCCACCCGGTTCAGGTCCGGCAGAGGGAAGTCCGCGATCTGCTGGCCCAGCACCTGGCACGGGGCGGAGCACAGACACTCACTGCATTGTGGCGATGGCCGAGAGGAAGCCACCGGATGTCCGAGCGCCGACCTGCAGCCACTGTGCTGCGGCCGAAGCTCAGTCTGTTGGTTTGTGCCCGTGTGTGTGTCGGGGTTCAGTGCATGGACGGCGGCAGCGATGCGTACCTCGTTGTAGTAGTCCACTATCATCTGGAGGATCTTCTTTAGGTTGTTCATCTGTGTGGAGACAAAAAAAAAAAAAAAAAAAAAGATTACTCTGGGTTCTTTTACTGTCGAAATCAGTCAGAAAATGACTGGTTGTACGAGCTCAAGCGGGCAGACAGGTGAAATGGTACCTTCAGTCTCCAGTTGTCACCAACATCTTCCTTGATGCGGCCCAGCCAGCTCTCGCTGAACCAGGCGGGGTCTCTGAAACACACAATCATTGTCAGACGGTAGGAAAACTGTCCCTAATGCATGGTCTCGGGTCCATAAAGCAGCGAGGCTCGGGGCCCCGCACTCATCGGACCCATTATCTATCTTTTACAGATTTGCAGTGTGAAAAAGAGACATTTTTTGAAAAGGCCTGTTTATTCATATTGGTAGAAAAGCTTTTTTGGAAAGGAAAGCTTTAAAGCAGGAGGATGTCTCTTTGGTGTTTATTTATTTTGGACACCTCCACTGTACCCTAACTCCAGATGCACACATTCTTGTCGGTTCAGCAGCACAAACTCACATCTGATGAAGGGCCTGCGACATGGGCACCCCGGAGGTGAGGTCCTGCACCGTCTGGCACGGGGAGGCCGTGTTGAAGGTCTGTAACTGAGAAGACCCACATTGCACAGTTTATATGGCAGCAAACACGGGGAGGTGCTGCTTTCCGTGTGAACGACACAAAACAAAGGATTAGCCCTCGAGAGAAGAAACCAAACACCCCAGCAACGCGCCTACAGTGGACGCCCCAGAGCAGGAAGATACCAGCCACTCGCCATTATCCTCCGATGCATTAAAAATGTCATCAGTCAAAGTGTCCAGCCCTGTACGGAGAGTAGATGGGGCGGTAAAGGAAAAGTAGTTCTGTATGGAAAACAGAAATCGCATTGCTGAAATTGCGGAGCAGGTAGGCTTCATTGAGCAGCAACAATATAAATGCTTTATGGCAGGGGAGAGGTGGGGCGAGGGCTTCCTGGAAGAGCTCTCATTTGTCTTATACACACACAGCAAAACACCTCTGTCCACAGGTACGAGTGGGACAAAAACACACAAACAAACCAGAAACAGTGAAGAGTAGTGAAAGGAATATCACCTGTTCATGAGAATATCTAGTGGACACCATTATGGGAACATTTACAACACAGTGTATTGATTTTATACAGAACTTGAAGGCAAAACTACTTTTCCATACACCTTGTTTGTATTATATTGTACTGTATTACATTTTAAGTGCTGAAATAATGTGAATCTGCCTTTCCCATCTAGTCATTATCTGTCAAGGATTTCATTCGATTGCATTAAAAAAACTAAAGTTAACAAACTGTTTCACAATGTTTGAATACTAAACATAACACAAAACACATTTGGATACTAGCCACATAAAGAAAATACAGAAAAAGGGATTGTAGGAGACAGCCAGAAAGTGTCCTACTTGTGAATATCAATACTAACTTTACATTAATAAACAAAACAATAGAATTAACTCAAAAATGTAACTTTGCATAGTTTGATTCAGTCTATGAATAACAAACTGTTGTGGGGGACATCCATTTACACCGTTTCATTACTCTAATGCCTCCCGGTCATTTAAAGCCAAGGTTGACTGCCGTCCTGTCCAATTAAGTACACCAAATACAATCATGAACATTTTTATATGGGAAATAATTCCAAGCCACCCACAATGTTTCTCACACCACTGCATGCCAATCACGACGTATAATATACTGTGATTTACTGGGGCAGCAATGCAGCCCACTGGCCAAAGCAATTGCGCATTGAATGCTTTTCGCACTTTTGCTTGATGCTAGACGTATCCAATAAAATAAACAGCTAATGGCTGGCAGTGAACTGAATTCATGCATTGGCTGGTTCGGGGTTTTGCATCAGTGCTGCAGCCATGTCCAGGATGCCTGTGTGCGCTCCAGGCCGGCGGACAGACGCGGCTGCTGGGGGCTCATCTGCGGACGGATCAACTGCACCAGGCCGCACCGAGAGGAGGAGGAGGAGGAAGGGGATCAACGCGACCACCTAAACGAACTGCTTTGACAGCTATACCACCACAGTATTATTATTATGATTGTCATTAGGGCAGACATGTCTATATCGGGCTCAAGGACCGCAGCTCCCTCTCCGGTCAGGTGTCTGCGCTCCCTGGCGGCGTCCGGTTACCTGAGCCAGGTGAGCGCGGTGTCATACCGTCCGCCCCCCGCCATTTCCAACCACGCACTTACCCAGACGACGAGACTCTCGCAGAGCACCGTCTTCTTGGCCTCCATGTCTGCCTGTGTGTGTCCGACCCCGGCTCTCCGTCCCCGCCGCCGCCTCTGACCTCACCTGCGCCGTCTCTTCCGCCCGGACGCGGCGTACGTGCTGCGCGCTTTACGTGAATGCCGGCGGGACGCAGCGTGCGTAGTGCGCCCTGAGGCGGGGTGGGGGAGCGGCAGGACAAGGAGCCAATTAGCGACGAGTACAAGAGCAACGAGCAGGACTAGGAGCCAATTAGCGACGAGTACAAGAGCATCGAGCAGGACTAGGAGCCAATTAGCGACGAGTACAAGAGCAACAAGCAGGACTAGGAGCCAATTAGCGACGAGTACAAGAGCAACGAGCAGGACTAGGAGCCAATTAGCGACGAGTACAAGAGCAACGAGCAGGACAAGGAGCCAATTAGCGACGAGCACAGGCGCAGTGAAGGCAGGGGTTGTGCGGCGGCAGGAGTCCAATCAATGTCCAGATTCGTGTTGATTGACAGTGCTGTGTCCACCTGAAAGCCAATCAGGTCCCTCTGATGGAGGTTATAGTCTGTATGGTTGTGTTGGTGTTGCGCAGATGTCCGCAGCTCAACCAATGGGATCTCTGGGATTCTGCAGAGCTGCGCAGATTTTCCGTTTTGTCTTTTTCTCACAGACCAAGGCAACTGAACATTAAGTAGTTTTTTAGCAGTTTTTTCAACTTATGTTAATTTTCTTTGTATTTCCTATTACTGTTAGCTTGGGGTTGAGGAGGCTGACTTTTCAGTCTTTATTTGTATGCAACTAGACTAGTCTAATTGTCAAATTATAAACTATTGTTAAACTAGTGATTGGTTTAGACTAGTCTAATATAATTTTATGCAACCGGACCCTGATCTCAACCACAAGGAACAGCTATTGTTATCGCTCCACTTTTGGTTTTAGTTAATACACAGGAGGACAAGAATGTATTGATTTGTATTGATTTCTTTATTAGCAGAATTTCAGCCTTGTATATTACATGAGCATTTATGTTTTACAGGTCAATGCATCTCAGACAATTAACCCATGTATTAAGTATTGTGGTCATGCTTTGCCTTTTCTGCCTCATGAAGATCACACCTGTTCATTTTAATCAGATACCTCTGCATAGTTGTTTAACGCTACTCCTACACCATGCTACACAATGCTCCTAAGAGCAGAGTGTGGTGTTGCAGGTCTAATAAGAAGAAATACAACCAGCTGAGATGTTATATAATATAATGCAGTGTTGTGAGGACTGGAGTCAGCACAAAGATGCCTTTCTCAGGCGGTTAGAGCAGCGATTGAGCACTGAGGCATAGCTGACGCTGAAGTGTCTCTAGACTAATGCAGGGAATAAAGTGGTTTCTCTGCCTCGGTAAGGTAAACACTATTTAAGTGCAAAGTCCCCTCTTTGCCAGACACCATTTCATATGCAGGTGTTTTCTAGACATTTGCTTCGTCTCACTGTGCTTTGCTTTCATATCGTATTGAGCAATAGCTGATGCATAAAACAGGAGGTTCAGTCACATGGATAATTCCAAGAACAAATGTAAAACTGTGAGAAGCTGCTCATTAGTACCAGTGATTATTCAGGTCTCAGTCTCCTGTTCACGTAATCATGTGGGAGGGAAATATCGATGTAAGGATCTGAACAGAGGTATGTGTTTTGAGTCACCTAGCCTGGTAATCATCAGATCAAAGACAGAACTGTGGCCTAAAACCTAGACCTATGTGTTGGAAGTTAAGAAATGGTTTTACATCACAGATAAAGACAAAGCCTTGTGTTAATACAAAATATCAAACCCAGTGTAAATCTATTTGTAAAGATGTGCCCAAATAGGTACGAGTAGAAGCCCCACAAAATTTAAAAACTGTATCTGGAAAGAAACCATTAAATAATAATTAAGCGTATTATCGAAGGAGATCGGTAGTCCTGCTTTAATTGAGAAAATGCTGCAAGTTTAATGACCTGCCTCTTTCATGTGTACACAACCTTGACCGAATGGCCTTGGATTCGCGTCTGTTGTAAATGTGGGGCAGAAGGCTGCAACAATGCCCTGGTGTTGACTTTAATCAAATGCAATCCTTTAGCCTCAGTTTACTGTAACAGAAATAGAAAGAGACAGAGTTCATTCCCCCTTTTTCAAGGACTATTACCTGCTTCCCCTCCACATTCCCTGGCACGATTCAAGGCTGTTCAAAAGATGCAGGCTAAATTTGGACACTGTGACATCTAACCCCTAACGTGCCTTGAATAAATACACACTTTGACAATGACAGAGGATGAGGGCAGATGTAGTTGGTTAGAAAGAAGGGTTTTTATAATTATATTTCTTAGCAGATGCTCCTTTCAATTGTTACAATCGATTGTGTTGCAAATGTAACCACACTCCTCTTGGTGGTATCACACTGTACTGTACAGAAAGGAGATATCTGAAGGAAGGAGAAATCCTCTGAAATCAGCATCCAATTCCTCCCCGTGAAAACTCAGCGCTGAGACACCTAATGGCTGTGTTTTTGTTTTGTTCATATTGCTCGGGCTGCTTGAACCCGTGTGAGAAACACAGAGCTCAGACATGTTGCATGTTCACTAAGCCTCGCTCCTCAGTGTTAGCCATCAGTACAATTAAGACACACATACAATAACCTGGGACACACACAGAGTGCGAGGGGTCAATCTGGAAACCTGCCATGTCGAGGTTTATCACCAGGTCAGAGACAATCAGAGGGAATGCTTTAATGTTCCCAAAGAAAGGAAGAGAGGAGATTTAAAACAGCAGAAAACCAAAGCTCCCAGTGGACTAAAACATCTGGATTTACCAAAGTGCCCCATCTGAAGCTTTAATCTGCACATTTCCTAAGGGTTATGAAAGACACAGAACATTTCCTTGATTTTCCAAGGCAGACGGGAATGAACACACAGCTCTGGGGCCGGGCAGCGTGTTGAGCAAGCGTCCTGTCAATGATTCCCGAGGCCCATTGATTTCCTGAGCGCAACCTACTTCAGTCGATTGGCAGGTTTTCCCAACCCGCTGAGCTGGCCTTGTCTGAGTCACATGACCAAAATACAGCCTCCGAGGCCACGAGGTGTGACAGTTCGAGTTGGCAGTGTGTCCCAGGCGCCGGTCATTCGTTAACCAATATGATCTTTTTTTAATGTATCTACCAATTGCTTTCATTAGTTTACTTCCAAATGAAGGAAGCAAAGGCACAGGGTTGGCTGTGAGGTGTTGCTGTGTGGCGCAAATCAGGAAGCTCTGAGGAATGGGGATCTGGCTGATGATTAACAGGCTGTCAGATGTATTGTCCACGGTGATGCCATCACTCCACATTTCCTGGTCAACTCTTCTCAGAAGCAGCTGCCGTCTCGACACCTCCGACTCGACGCACAGCCATGCACGCCAGCTGCTCACGGTCAAGCCCAAGGTAGGACATGTTACACACAAACTCAACAGCCTATCTTTGCCATCCGCGTTGTTTGCCAGTGGCCGAAGACTTTGTTGGCGATGCTCGATTTATTCCTGTGCCCACTTGTTTAGATGTAGAGATGACTATTGGAATATTGCTTTGTTGTTCTTTATATGTCATTATTTTACCTGCCCAAATCCAGGTTTCAGAGATATGAAAGGGAAGTATGTAAATAAGTTAACGCACAATTGTCCTCAGAAGTGACAAGTATTTTTGAACGTTTGTCCTCAAAAGATATAGTTTTGTTTTGTTAGCCAGCTGGTTGTTTGCTATAGTATTCTATATAAGTTTTGATAGAATGTATATAATTAAATACGCTGCTTTCAGCTGCTGGTTTAAAGAAAATAATTGTGACAAGTACAACAAATGAAATAATGTATGTAGTTTAAAGTACATATAGGCTACAGTATAACTGCTCAAAATTCAAATCTAAAACACAGCAAGGTGTGAGAAAAAGCTTCTTAAACTGGTCCACCGACAAACTAACATAAATTGGACACATTCCACGGAATTGCTTATCTGAGAAGGAAGTTGTGGGTTGGACAATTCAGCGTGAAATTCAAATATCTTAACAGCACCATAACGAGGAAAACAAGATTTCAAAAAAGTCAAAACAACATCAATAACAGAAAACATCCCAATACTGGAATCCAGAGTCTTACACTCATGCAGAAAAGTTGTGCATAACTTTATTTCTAGTTACACACCATTTTCAATTTCAAACATTTTCAATTTCAGTCACACTTTTTGTATGAAGTTAATGGTTGGAGGATACGGCACGGTCAGCTGTGCTCTACTGGACAGAGAGTGGACTGAGATACTGGGATATCTTAGTAAACAAAATACCACCCCAGGGCATGGAGTAAATACAAACTATATCTACACAGCTTTATACAAGTTCCTTTTAGTTTAAACTTGTTAAAAATCATCCATTGAAACACCTTTGTTGTTGGCCATCGCCTGCACTAGTCAGTGTCAGAGACGGTGCTGTAGGTTTTGTCTGCGATTGTGTGCAGTGAACTATATCCTCTTCTTATCTTGTGTTTGTCAATAAATCAGAAACAAATGACTTGAACGTCACTGTGCTAAAGGGTTCAGGGTTATTAATCCCTTGAGTCATTTATTATTATTATTATTATTGTTTTTATTCTCCAAGGTCGGAGAGCAGCGGGGTTCAAAGTCACACCTGCCACGGGACGGGCCCACGGAGAGAGAGACACGGCTTTCCACACGCGAGCCACAAGGTGAGACTCCCCCGTCTCTCCCTCTCACAGGGAGGGTGTCGCGTTGCTGCTGTGAGAGGCGTACGTGACTAACTCCCAGTGTGACCTGATGGCACTATCCCCGCTCCGTGACTAATAAACCTGTGCCATTAATAAATGAGACGGTGTCGGGATTGGATGGGCTTGGGGCCAGACTAAACCAAACCCCGACCCTCCTCCTAGAAAACTAAATGCAGTTTTGTTTTTTCCCTGCCATTTCTTTCCTTTTCAGAAAGATAGAACTGCTTCCAAGTAGTTCTGTCGTTTTCTATAGGGTGGATCAACATCTTAATTTTATCCAGGTCTTGGTCTTGTTCTCCCTCTCTCTAATTAGTGGTAATTTAACAGTACTATTATGGCTCATGTTAAAAAATAATGTCCCTGAAAGAACAGTTTCTACCCCTCTTAGTGGGAGGCTGTTAAGTTGACGTTTCCTGTGACTATAACTCCTATAGTGCGTGTACACCGTTATAAATGGGCTGCAGTCAAACTCAGAGGAGCACGTGAAGTGGATTCACTGTGTTTCAGCCACAGGCATCACCAGTGTCCAGGGGTATACACAGCCTCTGTACTGGGTTATGGGTTTTGCTTTGCTGGGGGGACGGGTCACATTTTCACAGCAGCCCTGACTGGTTTCCCTGCTCCTCCCCAGGACAGACAGAGCCGCCCCAGTGCCCACAGAGACTGGCACTGCCCGGTGTGTCTGCAGAGCGCCACCTTCCCCGTGGAGACCGACTGCAGGCACCTCTTCTGTGGTACGTCTCCGCAGCTGCCAATTTTGTTGTTGTTATCATTATTAATATTTATTACCTATATATATTACTTGTTATTTTATGACAAGCGACTTACAGTTACCCCTTCCGCTGTTTTACTGGATCAAACTAGGTAAAGTTCTCTGCTCAGGGACTTAACAGCAGCATCCTTACAAGTGAGAAGCGGTGAGAAGGAGGTGAATCCATCGGTTATCTGTCCAAGATTAGGAGATCTACAGGCAAACTAAAGGAGCTGAGAGATTTGATTGGATAGAAACTGTGTCAGAATTGAAAGAGCGTCGCGTCCTACAGCAGCACTGTGTGATCAGAGAGCACAACACGGGTTATAATGTCCACGTATAAGAAAATAAATAACGTTGTAACACAAGAAACCAGGCTCTCTGGTCAAACATCCCTGTCCTCTCTCTCTCTCTCACACACACACACCTCCTCTACTATACCTCCGTACCCCCCACGTGTGCCCGTTGCCTTTGGCTCACGTGACGGGTGAATAATTAACAGACTCCCTGACCTACTTCCAGGCGTCCAAGGGGAAACGAGCCATCACTCTCTCCCTCTGACAGCGACCCCTTTTAGAGCAATGAAAGCGAGTGCCCACTAAGTTGATTTACCGCGCCGGCTGACGTCAGTGGCAGTCAGCACTGGAATACTAAGCGCGGGCGGAGGGAAGAGGCGCAGTGGGGCTGGGCTCGGTGTCTGTCTGGCTGTGGGGCCACTGGGTCGCCCGCCTTTCACCCATCCCGATCTCCTTTGGTTATCTGGAGATGGTGTGGGCTGAACAGAAGCCATTTCAGGACTCTCTCACCAGGTCCAGAGCAGGTTATGATTTGAAGATTTATTGTGGCTCTTATAAGACTGGATTTTGAAGGAGCTGTTGAAATAAGTGCACTAGAAATAGACTCCTACATCACCTACGATTAGATTTATACTATCAACGTACCTGTCCATCTCACAGTAATGTTTAAACTGCAGTGAGCTCACATCTTAACGAGTCCTTCAGTCCTCTCCCGGTGAACCGTGGCCATTTGCCGGTCCTCTCCAGGGGTTTAGATGGCAATGGGAGGTCAGTCACTTTCTGTCACGCGGATGTAGTGCCCGTTCATTTCAAGTGCAGCGTCTCTGATCTTGTTCTGCCCGTCTGCCCCTCAGCTCCCTGTCTGATCGCCTACTGGAGACACGGCTCCTGGCTCGGCGCGATCAGCTGCCCTCTCTGCAGGCAAAAGGTAAGAGCCACCGAGATCAGCCCCAACACAGAAAACAGCTTAAATCACTTACTGATCTCTTCATGATGCATGCAGGGTTTGTACGTAATGAATGTTTGATCAAATGAGTTACTACAGGAGCAGTTAAACCCCTCTGAACAAAGCGAGGCTCACCGCTCCCCCCCGCCTGTCTCTCTAGGTCAGCGTGCTGCATCACCTGTTCACTGAGTCCATCGCTGACCGGCAGGAGCGCCAGGTGCTGCTGGACATCCACGACTACAACAAGCGCTTCTCTGGAGCTCCGCGCCCGGTAACTATTGCCCGCTCTCATACGCCAGCTCTGCACCTGGGGCAGAGACCGAGTATCACTTCAACCTGTGCTCCGGGAGAAAAGTCAGACCATGTGAGGAAACCTGGGTCTATGGTTGTGGTATCTGTGCCCTCTTATAACCACTGAGCAGCCCAGCAATCTGTGATACAGAGCCTGTTTTTTCCTGGGGAGTTGGTCACACTAGGGTTGGTCTTCACTGGACCTTCAGATCCTCTCCAGTTGGGCACCACCAGCGACTGGGTGCCAGGGTTGGCAGGGAGGTCACAGGTCTTGATTTGTTCTAGGCTGAGCTTGGCCGTCTGACTGACCTGTGTCTCTGTGTCCTCCTGACAGGTGGCAGACTATCTGTACGACATGCCCACGTTCCTGCACCTGGCGCTCCGTGGTCTCTGCACCATGGGCGGCCTGGTGTGGGTGTTCTTCCTGCGGGTGGCGGTGTGCTGCTTCGGCGCCGTCATGTCACTTGCCTCCCCGCTGGACTCCATCCCCGAGCCCTTCTGCGGTGTGCTGGGGGCCCTGGACGACCTGGTGGTGGTCTTCCTGCTGCTCATCTGCGTTGTCAACATCAACCAGCAGATTGGCCCGGATAGCGGCACCCTCCCGCCCGGTGCCACACAGCAGGGTGTGCTCTCCGACGCCCTGTAACGCAGGGACAATGCGGGGGACAATGTCTGGACCTGTGTGGGGCACTGGGGGAGGGATGGCCTGGGAGGGATGTCCACCTCCAGACATGGATGTCCATGTCTCAAGACAGGAACTCAGAAAGGAAGAAAAAGAGAACAGTTGGGCAGTTGACGTATAAAAACTCAAGAACGGTGCCATGAGAAGAAAGACCCATTTATTTTCCCGCATCTTGCTGGGTTGGTAGTGTCTGGACCCAAGAACGTCATAAAACTGCTTTGTTGAAGGAAAAAAACTGTGAACATCCCACGGTTAGGTACTTTCCGATTGTTCTTTCTCCCAATCGTCTCCAGGACTGTAGGAGAGACATGGAATGGATGGGGGGATTGAAGAGATGTCATTTCCAGTGCTGCCCGTCCGCACCGGCAGTGGTCCCGTCACTTGGTCATGCAGGTGTGTCACCCCACTACATGACACGGCAGGCTCGTGAAATGCTTACCACTTTAAAAGACCCTAAACTCGACAGACGTGTATGTTTCAGTTGAGCCTCCAGTTTCATGTCGAGGCAGCAACGCAGCATCCTCAAGAACAATCGAAGGTGAACATAATAGCAACAACAATGACAATAGTAATACAGAAGTGCAATATTTAAAAAAAAAAAAAAAAAAAATATATATATATATATATATATATATATATATATATGTATAATTCATTGTAAACAGGTGTTGTTACTATTATTATTATAGTGCACTAAAACTTATTATAGTGCACTAAAAACTATTCTATCTGTGTGAACTGTTCCCTTTGATTATTCTTAAAACACCAGATTAATCAACCAGGTTTATTGTTTTAATTCAGTACAATAATCAAACCCACACTGAAGAAATGGGACCAATAGGAATCGCTGAAGAGATCTTACAGACGATTCTCAGATCTGTCATCACATCAACTCCCAAACCTGCAACCACAAGACACTCTCACTCCCAGGTCAGATGTGTTCGCCTCTGTCCTGAATGTATCAAAAGGGGGTTCATGACTGTCCCCTCCGTGAGCCTTCAACAGCACAATGTTAATTTTGTGTAAATAAACTTCAACCTTTTATTTATTATTTCCAGACCTTTTACAGTTGGTTGTATATCTTCCATAACGCTGTTAATTTGTGCTGCGATTATAAAACAGTAGTGATATAGGGTTCATCTCCTAACGCCAGACTGGAGCTGTAGGACTAGTGTGGACTCCACTTCCCAGTGTCTTCTCTCACCATTCGATTCCTCCTCCATCGAAGGGGCAATGCTGGCAGAACGAGGTCCCTCAGGTATCTAGGTGAGTCGGGGCCACACAGCTTTCAACGGGCACTCTCAAATCAGCATCTTCTAAAGACGTGGAACTATTTCTCTCTGATCAGCTGAGCAGGTGGTGTGAAGTATTTTAGTAATATAGAGGTGATCTGCAGTCCCATCCCACTTCACTATCAAAGACAGACAAAAATCACTCCCCCCCCCCCCAGCCTGGAGCCTAGCCGCGTCATTCCTCATGTACTCCAGTGCGGTAGTGGTTGTGTAACCGGAGCGGGCCGGGGGCTCAAAGCGGGCATCGCTGTGTGGACTGCAGCCGCTCCCACTGCCCCCCCGCCCTGCTCAGTCACGCATGAGAGCCCTGTACTCCCGCTGGTGGTCAACAAGACGCAGAAACACCTTGTACTTCTTGTCGTAGAAACTGTGACACAAACAGAGAGGGGGAGAAGACGGAAAACATGTTTATCTCGCCCTGTTTGGGGTCAAATCCGTTAATGCACCTTAATGCGCTCTTCACTGTTTGAAAGAAACGCCGGCTCGTCGGCCGTCTGGAATTGTTTTCCATTCAGACGTCTATCTGGACTGTCAGAAACTCCGCCAGCAGGTGGCACTGTTTGCTACAAAGAGAGTTGCTGGGTTTCAAGTTAAACTTAAAGATCAGGCATTTTGTTCTCTGAAAACTGTTGATAAATGAACATGTCTGTGATTTTTTATTTGCATCCTTGTTTATAAGTGTGAAGGACGGAGAGAAAGAGAGGGACAAGGGAGAGAGAGACGGAAAGAGAGCAGGAGTGGATGGACAGCAGGGCGTGGCTCCTCACCTCTGATACTCTGTATTCGGTTGAACAATTTTTCCCACTTTGGCCATTTTCCCCATTGCTTCCTAGAAGAAGAAAAACAAATGGAAGTGAACGGTCAGACTTCATGTTTTGACAATCAATCAAAATAATTAACATAAAAAAAATGTCAAACAAACACAAAACAATAACGGTGTGTGCTGGAAAAACAACAAACAGCAACCAGCACAGGAACACCTGAAAGAGTTTTATCTGGAGAAGAGCAAAATTGATCAACACATACTAGACTTGTGCGGGTGGCTTATAAAACACAACGCCAACAAAAAGTCTGTCTCTCCTCCACTCAGCCACTCCTCCGGTGAGAGCCGCAGTGGGACGGAGGGCAGTCTGGTGCAGATGAAAGGGAAAGCTCCAGTGCCACACGCAACGCAACACAACACACACACACATCACCCAGTGAGCCTCCCCTCATCGTGAGAAGTCACAATCCTCACACAGGAAGAGACGACTTCTCAAACTTCCATAATCTCTTATCTGACGATGACAATGATTGCTGCGACTGCCTGCCCCGACACAGAGGGCGAAGTCTGACACACGTCTGTCTGTCATTCACACGCGGACGGGCCGATGCTGATGAAACGCAGAAGCACATTTCCTGCGAATTTCTCAGACGCCGTTTAAGTATAAAGTCCAACAAGACAAGGAGCAGGCAAATATATGTAATGAGTTTTGAAATCATGAATAACAATAATGATAATAAAACCCAAAACTGGAAAGTCATTTAGGTTTATACACTTGGTTAGTAACTATATTTACGGACCTTAATAAATAAATATCAAACTAAAAACGTGTGTATGTATCCTATTACTTAAATCTGGCTTTTTGGAAACATAACTAGTTTAAAGCCTTTACTTTAGTACTTTTTTGTTGAGCATTTCCTATTTGCTTGTTCGGCAGGGACACTCAGTCTGGGAGGATTGCGGTCCTTGGGGCTCGGGAAAGACACTCTTCTCTTTCTCTCTCATATCTACAAAGAGCAAGGGGCAAGCTGTCCCATGTCCGAGGAAGACACCTCTAGCGTGTGTCAGGAATGTCTTTTGAGACGCCTCTCTCTCCCGCCACGGTGAAGTGAGGAAGACTCGCACAGCCTGTAATCAGAGCCGTATCCTTGAACCGCGGGAGACGGGATGCAGGCCTGCGCTGGGCAAAGTCAACAACAAGCTCTCCGATAGGACAGCTGCCAGAACACAGTCCTGACCTGCGGAGAGCCTGGGAGGAATGGCGCGTACCCCCGCCGGCAGCAGGTCACAGTCACCGCGCTCCTCAGTCCTCTCCCTCACTTCCACTCCTCTTTTTAACATCCTATGTCATAAGAACTGGTTTTAAAAGCTTTTCGTGCATTTTGTATTTCGTGTCTTATTACAGCGGCCATGTTCCCGACCCGGAGAAGAAAAACAGGGCTTCACGAAGCCACGGGAGTCACTACTAGATCCCCAGGGGTCCCAAGTTCAATGGTTGACAACGAAGAACCAGTTGTTCAGACGGCAGTAGATAAAGCAACAGAGCTGTAAATAAACCCAGAGACCAGTCTCCGCAGTGCCAGGGTGTTCCACTAGATGGCTGTAGGCCACCATTTCAGACACGCAGAGAGACACGAACACACCGCCCCAGTGGAAACGCGTTCTGATCGATCACGGGTCACACACTCTGCACGGGCTGTGAATTTCACCTGTGGGATGAAACGGGCGAAAATACAAATCCACACAAAAACACAAAATGTCAGGACTGAGTTGGTCTCATGCCAAAGCAAACGAGTGGCTACAGAGGGGTAACACACTCGTCCATCTCTGAAATTGTTTATGCCGACAGAGAGAAGAACACCCAGGGGGGCAGTGATGGAAACAGCCCTCGGGGCAACTACACCTGCCTGAGAGGACTCACTCACTTTCAGATCACTGAAACCCCCAGAAAAAAAAGGAGAGCTCCTGGTAAGAAAAGGCGCGGTCTTTGTGATGAGTGCCCTGTTTCCGCCCACATCTCTACTCCCATCCCGCTCTCTCTCTCTCTCGCTCTCAGAGAAGACCCCCAGCTCACAGGCACCAGGAGACACAAGACCCCACTTAATAATGACAAACCACCAGACTCTCATCAGCTTGCTTAGAAACACATGAATGTGGGATCAAATAAACACGAGTCATGTGTGGGGATGGTCTGATGGTCTATCTGTCTCAGACATCTAAGACACCACGGCTGCACAGAGGCGGAGAGCAGAGGGGTACAGTGCCGAGGAGCCAACGGTCTGAATTAGGACGTGAATTATGGCAACGGAT
This sequence comes from Amia ocellicauda, assembly GCF_036373705.1. Lineage (NCBI taxonomy): Eukaryota > Metazoa > Chordata > Actinopteri > Amiiformes > Amiidae > Amia > Amia ocellicauda. The sequence goes on along the minus strand of NC_089868.1, from coordinate 25,888,298 downwards.
CATTTCAGGGCAGGAACCATCAAACACCCCCATCTTCACAGATCCTACTGGTTCGTTCATCATTGACTAAGAGTAATTTTTACTGGAGCTCTGCAAGATTGGAAGTCAGCATTTCAGTCACAGGGAAACGAACGTGTGAACTGTCTATGATCAGTCACCCCTCCACCCTGACCTGGCGAAGCTGAGTGAAAAATGAGAACGCTCTCTGTATATCAGGGGGGCGGAGGGAGGGAATACGAATCAACAGATGCAGGATCCGCGGCTCAGACTGATCCCCGGGGGCGGTGCTGGTGGGCGTGTGTGTGTGTGTGTGTGGGGGGGTGGCAGCGTGGTGTTTATAATGGCACCGGCTCCAGGGACATGCAGGAGTGGGAACCGGGCCCGGGCGCTGAGAAGGGCAACAGATGTCAGCTGGTATCGCATGTCAGTAAACAGGCAAGACACAGGGGGTCCGGGGCGGGGGCCGGGGGCACGGTGGCCTCTGTGTAAATATCACGCTCCCCCTGGCCTTGTAGGTGCTCTCACAGCGTCTGGAGGGGCAGGGGGGAAGGGAGGGAGGGACGACACGGTCCAGAATCGAACGTCTCTGTCTGTGTTGTGAGTTTGGGCCTGTAAAAGTAATTTCAAACCAAACAAATCCTTCTGGGATTTCCCTTCCCGTTTAAATACGCGCCGACATATTGCCGATCTAATCCTGATCTCCGCTCAGCGGTGCGGTAATGCCACCCGGCAGCTGTCTGTCCAGCCTGTCATTAATGTTGTTGTTGTCTTGTCGTTTTGTTTTGTTTTCCCCCTAAATTAGACTTTAATTAATCAATTTGTGAGGAGTCGTGTGATTCTGCAGCTGCAGCGACTCGGACTGAAACCGCACACAGGGCGTAGAAACAGCCCCCCACCAAACACACACACATGCATGCACACACAGAGACACACACACAGACATACACACAGTCGTACACACACACACACACACGCACGCAAACGTAAAACAGCACAGGTGTCTTGGCGTAGAGTGGTCCGTGGCTGTGGATGGGCTGTGTCCGAGACAGCGTTTCGAACCCGAGCGGTGTCTGGCCTGAATCGTACCTGAATGGAGCCGCAGTCCCGGGAGGCACAGGCGGCCAGCACCGCCACGCCCACCAGCACCGCCTCCGGCTCCCTGGGCAGCACCACCGGCAGACCTGTGGAAAACAAGAGAGCTTAGATCAGGCGCACCACAGCGCATCCCACAGTAAAGTGGGAAACACTCCCCAGCGAAGTGGTTGAAGCTCAAAATTTGGGAACATTCAAAAACAGACTGGATAGGATCCTTGATCACTTAGTTATTAATGGTCACCAATCGAGCACGATGGGGTGAATGGGCTCCTCTTGATTGGACACTGTCTCATGTTCTTAAAGCCTGGTAAAAGCATGGTAAACCACGGTCCATAGCACGACAAGCGTAAGAACATGCCAGGTATAACTATTGTAAAACCGGATGAACTGTGCACATTTACAGAGGTGGACTTTAAAATCTCTCTAAGAGGATTTTCTGGAAGGGAAACGTTATTGTGGGAGTGGGCAGTGACCTGGTGAACTCAGGGACTTGAAAACTGTTTCTTCTTGGACTGAGTCAGTACTTCTTCTTCTTCATGTAAAAAAATAATTAATAAAATAACGTCTAGTTAACCTGTGAGCAGCAGCCACTGTGACCAATTACAGCCTCCACTCTCTCCGCAAAGATTGGTGCTTTGTTGCGCACCCCCCCCCCCCCCCACTATCGTTAAAGAATGGTTCAGCCCGTGTGTGTCAGCTGATTCAGTTGTTCTCGGACCCCCTCCCCCCCGGCCGAAACCTCCTGACGCCCCCCCGACAGACTCTGGCCAGGAGAGAGGGAGGGGATTCCCAGGCTCCGCGCCAGGTATCGCCTCCGGCACCTGAAACTGCCGCTGACCTCTGACCTCCCACCCAGTGGCCTCACACACAGGCGGGGGAAACCGAAACCGCTCTGCAAACAGGCAGCGGATCGCTTCCAGACACTCTCCACCTCATCCCTCTCTCTCTCTTTCCCCACCTCTTATCTACTGCTCTCTCCGTCTCCCCCCCCCCACCCCCAGCTTTCCTTAAGGTTGAACATAAACACATTAAAACAAAGAGTCGATTTATCAACTTCACGTAATGACTTCGCTTTCTCAGAAGTAATCAGTTCACGCAGACCCGAGATAAGTGGAAAAATGCAGCCTTGTGCTTTACGGTTTGTGAACGCTGGCTGGCAAAGTCAGCTTTCCAGACCTCCACTCCCCCCCTCCATCTATCCCTCTCTCTCTCCTGTTTTGTTTTTCAACTCCAGAAGATAAACGGAGACCGCCTCCCAGTGTCAAGCTTACAAGTTTTAAACCAGCTTTTAGAGAAGCCATCTAGGGTGCGTTACCTTACCGTGTCACCAAACAAAATAAGTATAATTAATGAATTAGTCAAAAGGAATCTGTGCTCTACCTTAACGAGTCTGACTCCAGTCTGAAAGTATCCAATCTCAATCACTATCTGGTCCATTCACGGGAGGGTTATACAGAGTGTGAACCGCGACTGGGGTTGACTGGTGCAGATCTGTCACCAGTACGGGTCAGGCCGGTTTCAGCCACGTGACCTTTGCCCTTTTTGAGCACGGCTGGCTCCCAGGGAGGGGGATTCCCGAGGAGGACACTAATCCCTTTGTCCCTGTGCGGAGATAAGTGCCAGCCCTCAAGATTAGCCACAAGCTCCTGGCTGAACTGAGACGACGTAAACAAACGCAGATTCCGGTGAAGTCCCCCGTGAGACCCCCACTCCGCCGTGTCCCTCCGAGTGTGTCAAGGAAAACTGAAAACAGGCCCCCCTGACCTAGCCCTCGGTGGCCCTGTGCCACTCGTTCGTGGGGGGGGGAACATGTATCCTCTTGGTTTTGTACCTCGTCTTCACAACTCGTTAGCCCTCTCTGGTTGCTCCAGCTGCGAGGCAAGGCCGAGGAAGATCAAAGCTGCAGCCCAGGCTTCACCTTGCCAGCTTTGATCACAAATCACTTCGCAATCTCTGCACCGGAAAGAACGCCCGATTTTACGATGAGAAACGGCTGTTGTTTTAAAAACGCACTGAGGGCCGAATATAAATTCCAGTGCCTTTTTTTCTGTCTTTGTTTTTATAAGACTGCTCTCATGCTGCTCTGTAGGAAGTGGGGATTCATACACGTATACATGCATTAGAAATACGGACCTGGAGGAATCATTGCAAACATTATAACTAGCACAGACACTGGTGATTAAAAGAGTACGCAACATAAGCACGGGCTCGAACTGCGTGCTTCGCTAGGGCTCAGGTCTGGAACACAAAATGTGAAGCCATTTTTAAATTACACTGATCAGTCATAACATTATTACCACTGAAGTGAATAACACTGATAATCTCGTTATCATGGCACCTGTCAGTGGGTGGGATATATTAGGCAGCAAGTGAACATTTTGTCCTCAAAGTTGATGTGTTAGAAGCAGGAAAAATGGGCAGCGTAAGGATCTGAGCGACTTTGACAAGGGCCAAATTGTGATGGCTAGACGACTGGGTCAGAGCATCTCCAAAACTGCAGCTCTTGTGGGGTGTTCCCGGTCTGCAGTGGTCAGTACCTATCAAAAGTGTCCAAGGAAGGAAAAGCGGTGAACCGGCGACAGGGTCATGGGCGGACAAGGCTCATTGATGCACATGGGGAGCGAAGGCTGGCCCGTGTGGTCGGATCCAACAGACGAGCTACTGTAGCTCAAATTGCTGAAAAAGTGAATGCTGGTTCTGATAGAAAGGTGTCAGACACACAGTGCATCGCAGTTTGTTGCGTATGGGGCTGCGTAGCCGCAGACCAGTCAGGGTGCCCATGCTGACCCCTGTCCACTGCCGAAAGTGCCTACAATGGGCACGTGAGCATCAGAACTGGACCACGGAGCAATGGAAGAAGGTGGTCTGGTCTGATGAATCACGAGTTCAAGGTGTTGACTTGGCCTCCAAACTCCCCAGATCTCAATCCAATCAAGCATCTGTGGGATGTGCTGGACAAACAAGTCCGATCCATGGAGGCCCCACCTCTCAACTTACAGGACTTAAAGGATCTGCTGCTGACGTCTTGGTGCCAGATACCACAGCACACCTTCAGAGGTCTAGTGGAGTCCATGCCTCGACGGGTCAGGGCTGTTTTGGCGGCAAAAGGGGGACCTACACAATATTAGGCAGGTGGTCATAATGTTATGGCTGATCGATGTACACTCACCTAAAGGATTATTAGGAACACCATACTAATACTGTGTTTGACCCCCTTTCGCCTTCAGAACTGCCTTAATTCTACGTGGCATTGATTCAACAAGGTGCTGAAAGCATTCTTTACAAATGTTGGCCCATATTGATAGGATAGCATCTTGCAGTTGATGGAGATTTGTGGGATGCACATCCAGGGCACGAAGCTCCCGTTCCACCACATCCCAAAGATGCTCTATTGGGTTGAGATCTGGTGACTGTGGGGGCCAGTTTAGTACAGTGAACTCATTGTCATGTTCAAGAAACCAATTTGAAATGATTCGACCTTTGTGACATGGTGCATTATCCTGCTGGAAGTAGCCATCAGAGGATGGGTACATGGTGGTCATAAAGGGATGGACATGGTCAGAAACAATGCTCAGGTAGGTCGTGGCATTTAAACGATGCCCAATTGGCACTAAGGGGCCTAAAGTGTGCCAAGAAAACATCCCCCACACCATTACACCACCACCACCAGCCTGCACAGTGGTAACAAGGCATGATGGATCCATGTTCTCATTCTGTTTACGCCAAATTCTGACTCTACCATCTGAATGTCTCAACAGAAATCGAGACTCATCAGACCAGGCAACATTTTTCCAGTCTTCAACTGTCCAATTTTGGTGAGCTTGTGCAAATTGTAGCCTCTTTTTCCTATTTGTAGTGGAGATGAGTGGTACCCGGTGGGGTCTTCTTCTGTTGTAGCCCATCCGCCTCAAGGTTGTACGTGTTGTGGCTTCACAAATGCTTTGCTGCATACCTCGGTTGTAACGAGTGGTTATTTCAGTCAAATTTGCTCTTCTATCAGCTTGAATCAGTCGGCCCATTCTCCTCTGACCTCTAGCATCAACAAGGCATTTTCGCCCACAGGACTGCCGCATACTGGATGTTTTTCCCTTTTCACACCATTCTTTGTAAACCCTAGAAATGGTTGTGCGTGAAAATCCCAGTAACTGAGCAGATTGTGAAATACCCAGACCGGCCCGTCTGGCACCAACAACCATGCCACGCTCAAAATTGCTTAAATCACCTTTCTTTCCCATTCAGACATTCAGTTTGGAGTTCAGGAGATTGTCTTGACCAGGACCACACCCCTAAATGCATTGAAGCAACTGCCATGTGATTGGTTGGTTAGATAATTGCATTAATGAGAAATTGAACAGGTGTTCCTAATAATCCTTTAGGTGAGTGTATATTAAAAGTAGTATTATTTCTACATTTATTTATGTATTTATCATCATACTTTGTTGGAGCTATCTAAGATATATAACAGGTGTGAGCATTTATGTTTTAATACAGAAAATAAGTCAGTGGATACAATTCCTGGACCCTCAAAGGTCCGTGCCACCCTATTCCTTTTCACCCCGAATTTGCTGTCTGTGATGCTGCTTGGGGGCAAATAAAGTTATCAGTCTGATTAATCAGGACCTGAATGACATACGGAAACTGCAGGGAAAAGCACTGGCTTATAACACAATGTATTGACAAAAACAAACAGCTGGTGTGCTTCTCCTCTTATCCTGGTGCTGATAATCAGCCATTCTCCATGCGAGAGGCTTACAGTAAAGGGCTTATACACAATCATTTAGGGGTGGGGGGTTTCTGCTGATAAAGGCCTGTTCACTTTTTAGTCTGTTGTTTATCCTCAGCTCTAAGTTCAGTTACTGGAAGGAATTATTTGCCTAATTGAGCCGATTGAATAGAGTCTTAAGATGCTGAAGTGGCTTAATACATCCACCGGACCGTGTTCCCCCAGGACTGGGATCTCCCCCCAGCTCCGGGGGTCTGCCACACACCTGTGATGTCGGCGTGCGCACGCACAAACACCGGGTTCTTGCTCAGTCCCCCGCACAGGAACAGCGTGCTGATGTCATGTCCTGCCTCGCGCATTGTGTCCAGGATGTGTCGGCTGCCCAGCTACAGGGGAAGGAACAAGAAGCAGCGCGATTACAACAAGTCTTATCACAGCCTTCTTCCCACAAAAGTTGCTTTCCTTTTCCAAAACGTGAACACAAGTCTGCAGAAACCCCAGGGCATTTGTTTTTCTTTGTCTGTTTCAGTCTGTATCTCATGCACAAACTGAAAAATAAATGCACAAATAAACCAAAGATTGCTTCAGAAGCCGCCTTGAAAACTTAACTGTGTTGCCCCCTTATAACAACAACAGCTCAACCGAAACAAAGCCATCAGCTGATTGGACTATCCTGAAGATCAGGACTGTAATAAAGATTCAAACTGTCATAAAGATCAGGACTGTCATAAAGATCAGATATATGTTTTCACTGGCCAAGAAAAACACAGCACTTAAGTGGACACCTGTTGAGTACTGAGTATCAGGCCCTGGCGGTTGTTTTCATTTCCACATCAGAAACGGCCCTCGAGTTACCGGACGCTGACCCGGCAGGCTCTACTCACCGCAATGGACTGAACGGTGGCCAGATAGAGAAGAGCCAGGTCGTCCAGACTGTGGGACAGCGACAGACCCACTACCTGTGAACACAGACACACACACACACACACACGAGAGCATAAGGACATCGCAAAGATCTGGCTGTTTGGCTAATCCTGCTCATATGGTTTTCAGGAGCTAAACTTTTCCAGAATTTCATCCCAGTATCTCCTGATGGAGCCTTGAGGGCTTCCTTCAGCTACACGGCTGGGCAGGTAGTCCCAGACGGCACAGATGCCCTTATTTAGGGCAACGTATGCATGACACAACATTTCAAGACACAGAAGACAATGAGAGCAAGACAATACAAGACTGAACTTGAGTCCTGACTGGAGTAAGATGAACTAAAGACAAGAAGAAAACGATTGTACTTTGAATCATACTCCGTGCAGGGGACTACACAACAGCTCCAGCACTCTGCTTTGCATCACATTTCAAATAACTCACACAGAGCGGCGTGTGAATTGTCCATGGGGAATTATAAAGCACCACAAGCGTAGAAGATACACAGAGAAAAGCAGGGAAGAGCAACATCCTTTACAACAGTTTTACCAGGTCCCTAGGAGGGGAGTGAGGCTGTCTGGATGACAAACAAACAACAGCAGCAACATCAACAACAACACGAGGCTCTGATAAACAGGGCGGCCATGGAAAAGCACCAAGCAGCCTCGCAGAACCAGATGCTGTGGGTACCCCCCCTTCTCTCCACAGACTAAACATGCTCGCTCTCCAGACCACAAAAAACACGACGCAGTATAAAACAAACACTGGTGTGCGGTATAAACGGTTTACATCCAAGGCAATGCAATCTGTCCTAGATTAATGACTGTGTGACACCTCTTTAAAAGCACATTATTTCAGGGCTGGATCTAATTAAAGCAAGGGGTGTCCTCGGTGCTCCTGGAGGGGAACGATCTGTCATGGAGAACGTGCCCCCGGTGTTCCCTGTCCATGATGGTATAGGGTGCGATTATCAATTAAGTTAAATATACAGATCAACAGGCAGGGTATGACTGTGTAAGGAGACAGTCCAGCTACAACTATGAATAGGAGGACAAACCATTGATGTGGACCTTATTGGCTGTTTCTGGTTCTGTGGGAAACCTGACCAAGCCCTACCGCCAAAACATTAAGGTTCTGGGGTAGATATGCATAAACCACTGGCCGCCTGAAGTCCCTGGAGTAATCGACAAAGCCCTGCAGAATCTTAAATGCCATTAATGCAAATGTAAAGTAATTTGCTGCCAGAGAGCCAACAATGCAGATGATTGCACTTACAATCCACGAAAGGTCGCCGCCATTCAAGACAGACATCAGGCGAGAGCCAGCGAAGCGAGGAGGCAGAGGAATAAATCAGACTCTAAATGTGGTCATTTGTAAATCTGTACTAAACGTGAGTAACAGGTGTCCTGAGCTTCAGACTAAACCCGCCCAGAGCACCAGGGTGGCAGAGATGATATGCTTAATCGGCAGGGATCACACAAGTGCTTTCCTGTTAAACAATTCATAAAATACAAACACACTCTCTGGAGTCAAACCGTGAAACTGATAACAGAGCGAACGATGGACACAGAAGCCAGACGGGAGGATTTCAGAGAGAAAGACGACACTATTGAGACACTGAAATCGGCCCCCTGAACACGGAGTCAAAGCATCACAACAGTATGTGCGGGTAGCAGCCCTGCGCTGTGAGGGACAGCAGGATACAGACTGTACAGTTCACAGGGGACACACAGGCGAAGAAAGCTAGGCGTCGTGCCGGGAGGAGCATCTGTTTACCGTTCCCCGCAGAGTGGGGTCTGCCAGCGGAGAGCGGTTGCCGTGGAAGTCTGGCCAGACGTGCAGGTGTGCGGTGAGCAGGTCGGGGGGCGCGTCCTGGCTCAGCTCGCGCAGGCGCGTGTTGAGGGCGGTGTAGACGTTCTCCCCTCTGTGTGGCACATCGCAGGGGGGACACAGCCATCAATTACAGCAAGCAGTGCAGTCTGTGCATCTCAGAGAGAGATACATATATATATATATTCCACACCTCTAATGACCCATACTGCAGCAACATCATCGTGAAGGATGTACACACTACGAGGTGCCGACACATCTGCTGTGTGTTTAATTAAACATTCGCTGGTAAAAGTGAAACATCTCCGTCTATCAGCTTCGTAGCAAGTACAGCACCTTAAAGAAAACTATTTCATACGTGTGCACAGTTTCAAACATGGATACACATCCTGTATGTGTATCCATGTTTGAAACTGTGCACACGTATGAAATAGTTTTCTAAAACAGTTTTCGAAGATGTTCCCTTAGTTTTAAACCTCTGCGTTTCAACATCGACCACAATGTTGCTTCTCTAAAGGGACGCTCTGTTTGTCACTCCCTCCGAGATGACCCGGCTCACAACGGGGACAAAAACAGATTTGTCTGTGGCTCTGCACGTTCCTAACCTTTCCTTTCTCGGGGGGGTGGGGCAGTTGTTGTTTCTTAGTTGACTAACGAGGGAGGATTAGTCGGGGTTAGCCCGGGGACAGACATGCAAACTCATAACAACGTCAAGCCGCTCTCCTGCATTCTGTCTCACCCTGCAATATCAGGTCGTTGTACAGAAACACTGAAACGCAGCCGCGATGCCGTGAAAGGGCCGCGGTGAGGCAGTGGTGGGGGAGGGGGGGGGGTTGGTTGCTGTGGACAGTATTTTCGCCCGGGATTGAATTCATAACCAAAGCCAGGCAGTGCCGCACATAAAGACGGAGGGCACTGATTAAAACCACGTGCTCCGGACCCCCGCTGCAGCTGGGGTCCCGTGCTGGAGCCATGTGCCGGCTCGCGGTGCCGTTCCAGGGAAGGAGCCGCTTACGTCCGACTCGCAGCTGAGTGTGTGCATGGCGTGGCGAAGGAGGAGGGATCTGAGACTCGGGATGGATAGAAAAATGAGTCTGGTAAACAAGCCCAGGCGCTCGCTCCCCTGGAGAGGGTCTCCGATGATGATGAGCATTTCGGAGTCAGAAAGGATGTGTGGAAGACAACAGGAGACTTAAACCGATGTACTCGTCTCACTGAAGAAATAAAATAAACCAACTACGGGTGTCAAAGCCCACTGCGCCTCTCGTTTGCGGTGTCAGAAATAACTGTCCCTTCTGAGTCAACAAATAAAGGATAAGGAATCTCAACAGGAAATACGGAGAGGACCGAGTTTACTGAAGGATTACGACGCGATACAATTGTCTGTTTTATCTCGGTCCTCAGGATCTCTTTGCTGATAGAGGAGACGACAGGAACAGGGGGCTGGGGGTGCCTGTGGTTTGGACTGAACTGAACCCTTTGAGGAGCTCCTGAGTAGGCGCGCAACAGGGACTAATAACTTAGAGATTTACCACCTTTCTCTGAGCTACCTTATCATATTAACAAAGGCGCTACATATGCGAACTGGGACCCTCTCCTCCAGGTGTGCGGGACAATAAAGCAAGCAATTATTGACTCTGTAAAAAAAGACAGGAAAGGAAATAAAAAGGTAGAGTAGAGTGCTGGGCTTGTGGGGAACAGTTGCCAACTGGAGCAGGTCATCCCTATCCCAGGGCCCTCAGCTTTACAAGCCTTCATTATTAAAAAAATGCCCAAGTTGCCGTTATAACTGGCGGCCTCTGAGCGTTTCCCCTGTCATGCACTAATGAGGTCCCAGGGGCGGCCCAGCGTACAGCTTCAACCCCCCACTTCTCGGCAGATGTTTATTTTTGTTTAAAATCGGAGCAGGGCTAGCGAGAGGTGTGTTGTTTCAGGGGTGCGGCAGCCATGTGTGACCGTCTCGTATAAAGTCACAGATCTGCTAGGGGGAAAGGACTGCCAGGACGCGAATATGAAAGTCACAGCACTCTTCATCAATAAATTAGTCTCCTAATTGCACTGTCAGCTTCGCCGCCATAAAAAGTAAATTATAACAGTAATGATAATAAAGCAGGGGCTACGTGGGACATTAATATGCACGTCCGCATTGGAAGACAACCACACTCAAATCTGCAGAAACGGATTGCCAAAAAAGAAACGTGCTTTTGTGACAAAAGACAGAGGATACAGACCTGGCCTCGGCCTTCTCCCGGAGCTCGGGGTAGGCGGCATGTCCCGTGACCACGTGTTCGATCTGCAACACAGCGCCAAACGTTTAGCCGAGACCGATCATACACAACCGCCCGCCACCGGATCTTACACATTCAAGATGACAAGACAAGACTCACCAGTTTCCCAGTGGCACTCTGTCCCCCTTCGTTCAGCCAGAACCCCGGGACCATGGCAGAGTGATAGGGACCCCACACCCCCGGCACAAAGATGGGGCTCTCACTGATCTAAAAACAAACACAAAAAAACAACAACCATGAGCAACACAATACTAAACATGTGTAGAACTGCCCATGTCCTTAATTAAGTCCACACTGCAGCCCCGATCAAACTAAATCTTCAATCCAGACGTCGATGGGAAAATCACCGCCATCGTGCCGCTCGACGCCAGCTCTGTTTACCAGTGGCTTCTTTGTTGCATCCGCCCGATGGTTAACCAACATCCAGAGCTGGGAGTCTGTCAACACTGTGATTGACTGCAGGCGTTCTTTCACTCACAGCATGGCTCTGTGTATCGAGTGTACTATCTCTGTCTGGCACTTCTCTGATACTCATCTAAACCACTTTTAAATTGTGTTTTACTGGTGCTTTTAAACAGAAAGGCAGTGGTGTGACGCTCTCCTATACTCTGATCACCGCCGTTGGGTTCTCATGCTATCTAGCACTTCTGTAAGAGGCTCACCGATCGCAGTATACAAACAGGAAAACGTTTTGTTGCTGATGTTGTAAGGTTCATGCATGCCCAAGAATACATAACATTTTAATTTCACACTGACACATTACAGCTTCCTTAACAAAACAGCAACGCAGTAAACGTACAGTCATGTGTGTCTGATTGTGTGTGACTAATCTCAAGACCAACATGTACACAGTAGCCACATTGTGTCTTCGTGGATTCACTTTTCTTGATCAGCAGAGCTACGATTGCTCTCCGATTCCCTGACGTCCTTCCAGATCAACACTGAACCCCATTCCTCCTCTGATATGTGCCCGTCTTTCCACTCCCACCCAACTGCCCACGGGGACGCTCTGTCCACTCTAGAATGCGCAGCCTGGCTCCTGTGTCTCCGTCGAGGCCTGGAATGGGGAATGGGGAGGTCACTTGGTTTGTTTCTCACTCTCTCTGCTTTCAATAACACGCCCCGTACTGACGAGCCGGTCTCACCAGGGACGGAGGTGGGAAACCGGGTCTAAATCCACCCACAATGCACCAGCTTCACACCCCAGGGTCAAGCTGCCAAGAAGACAAAACAAACCGAGCCGCAGTGACGGACCGCAGTCGCGCTGGGGAAGCCGTGGGTTTATTTATGTGGAGAAATGCACACTGGCAGCCCCTCTGAAGGTTATGTCCGCGTTGATCCCACAACGGGACCCCCGCACATGGAGAAGACATTTCCTGGGTCAAAGAGGTCGGCCCGTGCCCTCCGCGGCGAGTTCACAGCGCTAGGAGGCAGGGTGGGGCGGCGGCACAGCACAACACATGTGCAAGATTGTCATTCGGTGCCTGTTCAATTCCATTGGAGTGTTACCTCAGTTAATTAAAATGCCCATTTTGGAAACTACATCTTTAAAATGTGCTGGGTCTCTTCTCAGTTCACTGGAGGCACTGTTTCCGAACAAAAATAAAGGGAGATCATTCGACTTCGAAGCTAAAGTTCGCAAAATGATAAACTGTTCTTAAAAAAGAAAAGAGAAAACAACCAAATTGAAACAGTAACAGAGGAGGAATCGTATCGAATCTCTTCTTATTCTATTGGGAGGAACGTTCTTTCTTTAATGTCACTGGGTAGGTAAACGTGTTTCACATGTTTAACTAGTGTAATCACAGAACAGCCCCAGTCTTGCTATTAAAATGAAAACAGCGTTACCCGGGGAAGCCGAGCAGCTCAGAGAATTGTGAGACAACGCATCTGGCACCGAACAACGGACCCCTTTTCTTGTCCAGTTTCTTCCCAGTTTTATTTCAAGCGTTTCTGGCCCAGGTTTGAGTTTAATGCTCTTCTGCGGTCAGGCATGTTTCTCCACTGGGGCAAT